>NW_027468640.1:10690472-10700472 GCF_046254945.1 Alosa pseudoharengus
CTGGCCGTTCCAGGGCAGCTGAGTAGGTTCCTCTCCAGTAGCCCACAGCTCAATGGGACACAACACACTGTGCAAAGACTGCAATACCAGCGTTTTATTATCAAAAAGGTCCTTTCTGTTCTAAAAACAGGAACACACACACACACACACACAGGTATAGTTAAATCTCTACTCATTAGGAGTAGGCCTGAAAGAGCTAAGAAGCCTACTGACCTATAATGGCCTACCTAACTGTTACACTGAAACCGAACCACACCTTAAAAACGCCTTTCTTAAACATGGCCTACAAGACAACACACCCTGTCCTAATTCTCCCTTTCTACCCCCCACACACACACAGACACATTTGCCTGTTGAGTTGACATCATTTTCACTTCTGTTGACAAATCTATCAATGTGACATTTCTGATTTGACATGCACACAAACACACCTCCCTCTGTTACTTAATCGCCAACCCACCAAACACAAACAACTGCCAAACACCACAGCTCCCTCCCCAAAACAAACAGAAATAGCAATACTTTCATAAAAATATATCTTTAATCCGCCAGTTTTATTTGGTGCGTGTAGCTTTAACGGGGCTTTCCTGTCACGCGGTAAGAGGCGGCGATTCTTCATTCACTCCCATTCAGATCACGGGAACACCGGGGGCGGCTGATTCAAACGCTCCCTGACTGAACAGCGTCGTCACACACACTCCTTCTCCAAACTTTAAACATCTCCGACGCCTCGCCACTTCAAAGGAACACACTGGTTTCCCTGTTAATCACTCTAATTGATCGGAAGTCGACGTTCAAAGAGTTCTTCCGACCACATGCTGGCTGGCCGCAACGCTATTTACTCACAATAAGGGGCGTTTATGGTGGACCAATAAAATCCAGACGAAGCAACCAAGATCCTATGAAATGCACTCATGCGTGCCCAAACAAACCCGAGTCTACTTAAAGGCGCACGGAATAAACTGTGATTGGTAAGCCTAAACCTTTAACTCATTTAAAATAAATTACGAGATTCTATATATTTCCATTCCAAAAAAGTATAATAATAATAGATAATATCAAACTCGTCTAAAACACCAGTAGGTTCCAAGAAAAGTGCACACGGAGCGGGTTAAGAAACACCCCGCCCCCACATCACATCTCCGACAGGCAAGACGATGCAAATGATTTCTTTTCAGACCGCCCCATTGTGTGTGTGGAGGGGGTGCAGGCTGACTAAAGGCAATCCATTCACTTAATGTGACTGCCTCCCCAGCACCGACCCAGCCCATAACCGCTCCCACCCCTGCCCTCTCCCGCAGACAAAGGCGCAGGATCGCCTTACACAAGCGCTCCCCTCCACCTTCCTCCTACGGGTACACGTGGGTAGCTCCTATTTGAAGTGCCGAACTGGAAATAGTAGACTAGCGAGAGAGATTTAAATACCATGCCGTTGCTGTACTGTAGCCTATGACAGTGTGGGCTATTAAATTCACCACCGCGCACATAGACAATAGGCATTGAAAGAGAATGTATTAATATGTGCCAACAATACGCATCATTATTTACGAGAGGTTATTGTTATCCTAATAGCTAAGCTTTTACATTGTACAAAAAACTCCCCATAGCCTATAATGGCAATAAAAGGGTTAACATGACGGCGTGAAGTGACTACATTTCCGGATTCAGCTTCATCTGAATGTTACTACTACTACTATTACTATTCATTCGGTAACTGTTTTATTACAACTCGTTCAATGAATGGATGTCTTCTGTCCACTCCTCCCCCCAGAAAACAATTCAGTCTCGAGAACACCAGAAAGACACACGTTAATGGGACGTAGGCTAGTCTACCGTCCCTAGTCCTTTTTACCAACTTATTTCAAGGCAAAATAATGGAATGCTTACCTTTTCAGTCCAAAACGAAAACACTTTTTGAAGGAACTTCTGCGTGCTGCTTGCCCCCAAGCTTCCTCAAAAATCTGTAGATTGAAAGTAAAACAAAAATCTAATCTTAATTCTACCGTCGTTACAATGTCACAACACAACAGCATTTGTGGACAGGCTACATTCACGTTCGCTGCTTAAATTATCCTATCAGACGAACGTGATTTAATCATGGTTGTGTGATCAAATAACCACTTCGTAAATTCGCTTGCATTTCACCTTGCCGATGGGTTAAGTTCAACACCTTATCAACACAATGCGAATAATTCGAGAAGCCGGGTTACTTCGAGGAAAAGCTGCTTTTCCCAAAAAAACGTTGCAGTCCCCGAAATAGTGATCCGACATTAATCGACGAATTGTGTAAATACACCAGTTTATACCGGTTGTGTTGGAGTCGTTGCCCGGCGTTCCTCAAGTTCCAGGCTTCGGGAGTTTTTTCTCGCCAGCCAATATCCCAGCTTGTCCGACCGACGCTCCTATACCGGCTGAGCTGTAGCCTAGCCAACAACTGTACATCCAAATCGTCCTTTCCGTGATTATCCTGCTCTCATAGAATCGAGCGAATAAACGAACACATAGCAAACAATCCAAGAATTCGCTGCCAGTGTTTTTTGTTGACGTTCAGTCAGTAATTTTTCTACCATACACTGCGGCTCTTGTTTTCGCTCCCGTAGGCAGGGATCGAATTGCTCTGTAGCCTACTGCTCTGTTTTAAAGGGACACGCCACTTGGCTCTGCGCGCAACCTATGATGCTCGCTCCGCGCACACACACACCAACACGCTGGCTCTGGTTCCGCCGCTCCGCCCCCTGCACATGACGTCACCTCACGGCCCCGGAATTCCCTGACAGCGCAAACTGGCACCGATTCTAGTCTCATACTGGGACCGCTTCTCTCTCTCTCTCTCTAAAGGTGAACTCGTGACTTGGTGACCTGCCAGTCACTCGGGACAACAGTTCCGTTCGTCGGCTATTTTTAATCTGTCTTGGACACAGTAGCCCAATCACGCTGCTTAGGGTAACTCAGGATACAGTTGAAATGATCATTTCTAGACCTGTTAACGTTTGCAGACAAATCACTGCGCATAAAACGATGTGTTTATTTATTTATTCATTTTTTAAAGAATAACCATTACACACGTTGACAAATCATCTGCAGAGTGTTCACCTGGCAAAAATAAATAAATACATAAATAAATAATAATAATAATAATAATAATAATAATAATAAATGACCCAATCACCCTCACTTCTAATTTAACACTAGTGCGGTTTTAGAATTTGAACTTTCAGTAACCTCCTCGCAAAAAAGTGCTTTGAGAGAGCCAAGACAAGCTGAGAAGACAACAGCCGTCCACTCACAGCTGAATCACAACGCTGAACTCAGCAAAGCAGTCTGGTGGCCGACTCCATATCATCCATATCTCCCTCGAATCTGTTCTAAATTCCCTCCCTCTCTCCGCGGCACCACACACACCCCTTCAATCAGCGTTCCCGACTCTCGGTGCCGACACAGTGGTGTGTCCAGTTAACGTCAAACAGAAGGCTGTTCTCACAGTGTGGCCAAGTACATGTGTCACCAGAGCTCCCCCCCCCCCCCCCCACACACACACAAATGAGCGGGTACACAGTCACACACACATAGCAAGTTTCTATTTAGAGCCCTTGCATCAGCAGCACAGGCAGACACAACACACGCACACACTAAACCGCGGGAGTGTGTCACGAGAGCTGTGTTTTCTTGGAGAGCAGTGTATGTCCAGTACAGGAACAGGAACACACACACACACACACACACACACACACACACACACTCTCCAAATGCAAAGTGAAAAATGGACATACACTTTAATTATGTTAGATTGAGGAAGTTGGTTGTTGTTGTTGGGAGAGGATGCTGAGTGATGTGGCTGAGGTGAGGTGAGGTGGGATGGGCACCGCACCACACACACACACACACACACAAACACACACACACACACACAAACAGGGTCTGGATTAAGAACAAGGGAGGGTGAGAAAAGGCTTAGAAAGCTTGTTCTCTCTGACACACACACACAGACCATCTGCCAACGATGTTTCATACTTTTCTTGTGTGTGTGTCTGTGAGGAGACAGTGGTAGTGGTGGATGTGTCATTAGTACAGGCGGTACTCTCTGTAGAAAACAACCCCCCTCTGTGTGTGTGTGTGTGTGTGTGTGTGTGTGTGGAGGTGGTTGTGGTGGTGGATGTGTCATTAATACAGACGCTAGTCTTTTGAAAACACTTGGCCAGCAGTTAGAGGGACACACAGTGAGTCAGCAGCAGAGGGCTTCTTTCGTCATTACTATGGCCTCCACACACACACACACACACACACACACACACACACACACATACTCACTCTCTCTTTCTCTCTATCACACACATACTCTCTCTCTACAGACTCTCTCATACACACTCTCTCTCTCTCTATCAGACTCTCTCTCATACATACACTCTCTCTCTCTATCAAACTGTCTCTATCAGACTCTCTCTATCAAACTCTCTCTATCAGACTATCTCTTTCTCTATCACACACATACTCTCTCTCTACAGACTCTCTCTCATACACACTCTCTCTCTCTCTATCAGACTCTCTCTCATACATACACTCTCTCTCTCTATCAAACTCTCTCTATCAGACTCTCTCTATCAAACTCTCTCTATCAGACTATCTCTTTCTCTCTCTATCACACACAGACTCTCTCTCTACAGACTCTCTCTCATACACATAAACTCTCTCTCTTTCCCTTTATCAAATTCACATACAGACTCTCTCTCTTTATCACATACACACACACACTTTTTTTCCTCACACACACACATTCTCTCTCATACATACATACACACACACACACTTTCTCTCCTGCGATCTCTCCTCTCTCTCTCACACACACACACACACACACACACACACACACACACACACACACACACACACACACACACACACACACACATACATACATACATACATACATACATACATACATACATACATACATACATACATACATATATATATATATATACACACACACACACACACACACACACACACATACACATTCACTCACACATGTGGTGTATCTGTAGTGTTGGCTCATAGGCTATTCATAGGCCTGTAGCCATGTTATTGAGAGAGTTGAAACAAATTACTTACTCAGCACATACACAAGGATGACCCATCAAAACAACACACACACACACGAGACTACTTATATTGCATTATAACTGATGTAAAAATGCTATTGTGTGTGTGTGTGTGTGTGTGCGCGCTTGTGTATCTGAATGCTAGCTGAACGATATTTCAGTAACTTTTTGTTCTGACCACACACACACACACACACACACACACACACACACTTATAACTTATAAACACTGTTCTCATTAGAGACTTCTCATAGAGAGCAGACACAAGCCATCACCGCACCCTAACACGTTTCCATGGTGACACCAACATATTCAGGCAGTGTGTGACATTTGACCTTTGGCTGTAAAGAGGTCAGACTATGCCCGCACCTGAAGGACGAACAGGGGACATACACTCTGTTAAGGTGGCACAGGTGTAGCCATCTACTTCAGCCAGGTTGGAGTGAATGAGATGTGATGTGTCCACCTTAAAATGGGCTGACTGTCTGTGGCAGGGCAGACTGGACATCTGCAGGGCGCTGTAATGACTAGGTTTTATGGCACACTAAGAACAGCACACACACACACATAATTCCACAAAGCTTTGGTCTAATCACACAGACACCCAGACACACACAGACATAGGCAGCCAAACTCCACACACACCGGGTGTGTTTCTAAATGAGTAAAACACATTATACAGCTTTGCCCAGTACAACACCAAAACAATCACAATATGCATGCAATATGCCACAGGGGTGAGTCCAGGGACACTTCAGCAATAAACACACACACACACACACACACACACACACACACACACACACACACACACACACACACACACACACACACACACATAAGTAAAAACATAAACCAAAATACAAGAAATTTACAGAAACAAACAAATGCACACACACACACACACACAGACACTCTGCACTCTGATATTTAGCTGCTCTAAAGGTTGATTATGACCCTGCTGCATGACCCTTTGAGATGCAAAGGTCAAATGAGGCAGGCACAATGTCATCTGCAGATCAGATCTGCTGCTCTGCTGCAGAAAGGGCATATCACACACACACACACACACACACACACACACACACACACTAAAGGTTTCTATACAGATAGAGATTGAGTGAGAAAGAGGGGGAGGGAGACTGAGGTCAGTAGAGAGAAAGAAAGAGAGAGAGAGAGAGAGAGAGAGGGGGAGAGAGAGGGAGAGAGAGGGAGAGAGAGGGAGAGAGAGAGAGAGAGAAGGAGAGAGAGAGAGAGAGAGGTGTGGGAGGATAGAACCAGAGAGAGAGAGAGAGAGAGAGACAGACACACACACACACTGATGTTGCAGTACTGTATGATGCATGATGTCCAGTCTTTGTTTTCTTGTTTACCTGTACAATAAGAGATGCTTTGGCAATATGAATTGTATTTCGGTCATGCCAATAAAGCTCTATTGAATTGAGAGAGAGAGAACAAAAGATAAAGAGAGGCAAGTCAGAGGTAGAAAAAGAGGTGGGGAAGAAGGGATGGGTGTTGGATGGGGAGAGAGAGGATCAAACGACAAGGAGGAGAGAACAGATGGTGTGGTGAGAAGAGAAACACGTGGAGGAGAGACAGACAGTGGACAGGAAAAAGAGAGAGAGTGTGGATGGGGAAAAAGAGAGAGAATGTGGATGGGGAAAAAGAGAGAGAATGTGGATGGGAAAAAGAGAGAGAGTGTGGATGGGGAAAAAGAGAGAGAATGTGGATGGGAAAAAGAGAGAGAGAGGGAGGGGAGAGAGAGAGAGAAAGGGAGGGGGGAGAGAGAGAGAGAGAGAGGGAGGGGGGGAGAGAGAGACAATGGATGGGAAAAAGAGAGAAAGAGGGGTGATAGTAGAAGGTAGGAGAACAAGACAGACAGACAGTGTGAAAAAGAGAGAAAACAGACAAGCAGAAAGATAAAGAACATAAATGGGAGCATGTGTAAATAACATAAATGGGAGCATGTGTAAAATAACATAAATGGGAGCATGTGTAAAAGTAAGACATCAAGTTGAGAGAGAAGGAGAGAGAGAGGGGGGGTGGGGGGAAGAGACACTTTTGACTTTTAAAACCCCTTTTATTGAACCATTGTATGGATCAAAACACCCCCCCCCCCACCAGTCACACCCACAAAAAAAGAGAGAGAGAGAGAGAGAGAGAGAGAGGAAGAGAGAGGGAGAGAGAGGGAGAGACACACATTCTTGCTCACTTTTCTATTGTTTGTGCACCAGCTGGGCTATGCACACCCAACCCCAGAGCGAATAGACAAGCAAACACACACACGCACACACACACACACACACACACACACACACACACACACACACACACACACACACACACACACGAACACGCTTTGTGTCTGCTCTCCCTGTCCAGAGCTAATTTGACACCTCACTTATTCTCTGTGCAGTGTGCACGGGGAGACCCATTCATTTCCATACTATAAAACACACTGACCTTGTACCCCCATCAACACACACACACACACACACACACACACACACACACACACACTCTCCATATTATTAAGGACAATGACCCAATACACGCTCTGCACAGTCATCATCTCCTTAATTTGAAGCAGAGTGATTGAACACACACATGAGAATACATATTGGCATACTGGTCTCCCTTTATACACAGACACAATTCTGACATATTATTAAGTATGTAGTTGGCTAGCTCTTACCAGATACATGACCTCATCACACACACACACACACACCACACGGCATGACTCTACGAGCTACACAGATACAATGTCACAGTTACCTGTAATCCTATGATGTATTAACACTCCTCTAGTCTAACCCATCCAGCCATAATCTCTCTCACACACACACACACACACACACACACACCACTACTGCCGCCACCAGCCAAAATGTGCTAACCCAGACCACACACTTGCATTTGGAGTACATACACACACACACACACACAATCAACCTCGGAGTTGACCTCAACTCTTCACTAACCACACACACCTACACCTACTAATGTGGATCTTGCCAACACACACAATATTACATGACTCTGGCCTCACAGCTACACAGATATATATTGTCCACACACACACACACACACACACACACACACACACACACAACCGCCATAATCAAATGTGAGAAAAAAAACAGACCACACACACCTGCAATTGGAGCATTCACACACACACTACCTCAGAGTTGACCTATATTCCCCACTAACCAAACACACACATGCGCACACGCACAAACGAGGTGCACAAAGGTAAGGACGATTGTCGTCCCCAATCACGTATGCAGAGAAGTTAAATTCACCTATGTACAAAGCATGCATCCCTGTCACACACACACACACACACCTACTAATGCAGCATTCATATGTGATACAGCATTGTTCCAGACCTTCATCCATGATAGTTCCTCTAATTTATGTATAAAATGAATGTATGTCTACATATGTCTCGCTATCCAGCAAGTGTTGTCTGGGAGTAGTATAGGCAGCTACCAGAGTTCTACACTTACCTAGTCAAGATCTCCACAGCAAGTGGTGTACACCTGCTCAAACACTGCTTTTTGTATGTGTGTGTGTGTGTGTGTGTGTGTGAGTGTGTGTGTGGGGGGGGGGGGGTTGTGCACATGTGTGAGCATGTGTTGCGTGAACAGAGATACCTGCCTATATTATTAGTCAGGAGTGACTCAGGCTACCTCTTCGTGTCCAAACAGCAGACCACATACTCCAGATGCACACGCACAGACACACACACACACACACACACACACAAACACACACACAGACAAAGGGCTTTCAGCATGCACATGGTAAATGGTAAAGTGTTACGTTGTCTGAATAGTAAATGTGGTTAAGAATGTCTTTGCCATGCCCTCTATGAAAAATCTGTTTCACTAGTGTGTGTGAGAGTGACTGAGTGAGCAAGGGAGGGGAGAGAGAAAGAAAGAAAGAAAGAAAGAAAGAAAGAAAGAGAGAGAGAGATAGAGAGAGAGAGAGGGGGGGGGGGAGATGCTCACATGTTTATATTATACCCACATTGCTGTATCTCTCTCTCTTCCTTGTGATAGTACAGTGTTATGTGTGACCTGGGCAACACTGTACTCAAACAGCCATGCTAATAAAGCACCCTTGAATTTGAATTTGAGACAGTGGGTGAGAGAGAGTGTGTGTGTGTGTGTGTGTGTGTGTGTGTGTGTGTGTGTGTGTGTGTGTGTGTGTGTGTGTGTGTGAGAGAGAAAGTGAGAGACAGCCCGCCAGACAGTAGGCTGTGTGGGGGAGTGTGTGTGGTTGCGTTCTGGTTTGGTGAACTTTTTGCCACACGTCAGAGGGAAAGGTCATGGTCAGCCAAGACTGGTTTACAAAGAAACACACACCCGCGCTCACACACACACACATGCAAAACCACTCCACATGCAAGCAGATGCAACCAGTCAACACACACACACACACACACACACACACACACACACAAAATCACTCCACACGCAAGCAGTTGCAACCAGTCAACACACGTACACACACACACACACAAAATAGAAAGCTATACATGTAGGCATATGCAACAAGGCAGCACCATCACTCACACACACTTATAGGATTGCTCAATATGGATAGGCACCCTTGAAGGCACATATGACACACTGAACACTCAAAGCACCCTTTGCACACACACACACACACACACACACTCACACACTGAAGGTATTTGAAGTCGCCTGTCTCTGTAAACACATTTGGAGGGCAGAGGAGTGTAAACACATGGTGATAAATCATGTCTAGACAGGAGCTAATGAGAGCTGCTTGTGTGTGTGTGTGTGTATGTTTGTGTGTATGTGACTTTCATGAATATTTAAGGATGCTTTCAACATCTGCCACTCATTGACACAGGGTGTGGCTT
>NW_027468640.1:10710472-10712972 GCF_046254945.1 Alosa pseudoharengus
ACACACAATCCCAGTTCAGGATGTCCTTGTCATAACAACAACAAATTCCAGCAACACACACACACACACACACACACACAACTAATGTTCTCTGAAAGCAGCTAAGGGGCTCCACGGATAAGCCCAGAGACACAACAACAGTGGCTAACAGAAGTGCTAGCGTGCTAGTGGGGGGGTGGGGGCATTGAGGACATGGCCAGCAGTAACAACACAATGGGGGTGGGAGTTAGCTTTAGCTTAGGAGTTAGCTTTAGCTTAGCCGCTAGCAGTGATTAGCCCAGTCACCAGAGGAGAGCAGAGCAGCCCTAGGCTAGCCTACTCCTTTGTATCATTCCAGATAACATTTGGCAGAGTAAACACCGAAACACCAGGCAAATATGGAGAGGGAACAAAAAGGGGAGAAAGACGGAGAGGTAGAGAGATGGGACGAACAAATGAGTGCTAGCACGAAAGAAAACCCAAACGAAAACAAAGAGAGACAGAAAAAAAGACAAGGGGAAAAAAGGGCTCTCCCGGTTTTGCTTCTCTTGGCTGAGCAGCAGTGTCGGCGTTGGCGACAGCCGCCACGGTAACGCGTGACAACAGAAATAGCGCTGGGGCTGGGAGAGAGATTCTGGCCGCGACACACAGGCTCCCTTTGTGCTTGCATTCCTCTCCCTCTCTCTCTCCCTCTTTCTCTCCCTCTCTTCTTGCTCTCTCCCTCTTTCCCACTCATGTCAGCCTCCTCCTCCTCTCCACATCACTGGCTCCAACTTTCTCTCTCTCTCTCTCTCTCTTTCCCTGTCTTCTTTGTGCCTTTCTCTCTTGCTGCTGGGGTTTTCTGTTTTTGTTTTGTTGTGTGTCTTTGTTCCAAAAAAAGTGAAAGGCATCCATGCATGGACAACACAGCTGAGAGGAGTAAGAAGGGAAGAGTGCAGAGAAAGAGGTATTGGCTACAGAAAAAGAGAGGATGAAGGAGAAGAGCTAAGCTTGTCTTGTAGATGAAGCTTGTCCTACCTTGGGTTCTTGAGCAGTAGCAGCAGCAGTTGAGTTTTTAGCTGGAGTTAAATCCACAGTCCAAAGTGCGTGCGTGTGTGTTGTTGTGTGTGTGTGTCAGTCAGTCAGTCGCGTCCAGCTCAGCAAATCTATCCAGCATTTGTGCTCCCTCTCCCTCTCTCTCTGGTCCGCTTGCTTGCTCGCTCGCTCTCTCTCTCTCTCTCTGCAGCCCTTTAAACAAGAGAGGAGGCTGGAGTCAGATTAGAAAGCCTCAATACCTCTGCGCCCCCAACCCACTCTCTCTCTCTCTCTCTCTCTCACTCACACACACACACACACACATGCAGCCACTCAGACATGCACACACAACTGGCAAGGAACACAAACCATCCACAAGCTGATGCTGTCAAGAAGGTATGGTGGCATAAACAAAAAATGTAAAGGGCTGATTGTCCCCTCTCCCTCTTGCATTTACCTCAGGAGGAGGTGATCTTCACTGTTTTGTCTCTCTTTCTTTCTTTCTTCCCTCGGTGTCGCCCCCCCCCCCTCTTTCTCTCTCTCCCTCACACACACACACTCAAACATACACACACGACATGTGTGCATACACACTCTCTCTTACACATACACACTTCTCTCTCTCGTTGATTTCCCCCCCCTACACTCAGTAGTCAAACAAAGAAAGGGAAGGAGCTGGGTGCTCTCTCTCTCTCGCTCATACACAGACACATGCTCACACACAAACACACACACACACACACACACACAAGCCCAACCCCCAGCTAGAGGCAAGCCTGCCTCTCTTCTTTTCTCTCTCATTTCTTCCCCTCTAGTGGCTGGCTTTCTCTAAACAGCCCTCCCCCTCCCCCTCCTCTTCTCTCTCCATCTCTCCCTCCCCCTCCCTTCCTCTGTGTGTCAAACAGATGGGACTAAAGAGCGGAAGGAATCCCTTATTTCATCCTCTATATGTGGTGTGTGTGTGTGTTTAAGATCCTATATTTCTCATATAAGTATAATTGTGTATTTATTTTAACATGTACAGTGGTTAAGCATCTGTCAGTTTAAATGTGTACGTCCAAGTGCATCTGCAATTTGCACTATAGCAATGCCAGCATAAGAGAGAGTTTGTGTTTGTGTGCATGCACTTTTATTTGTACCTTTGCATGCATGTGTGTGGGTGGGTGTATCTGTGTGTGAGAAACACATTTTGTGTGTGTGTGTGTGTGTGTGTGTGTGTGTGTGTCAGAGAGATTCTGTATATGCAAGGGTGCACGTGTGCACTGACACACAGGCACTTCACTTGGCCAAGACGGGGAGAGTAAACACACACACACACACACACAATGCATTCAAAGTCACACTAATGATGCATCAAGTTTGTGCCTGCTGCTGCATATACACTGCCATTCAAAAGTTTGGGGTCACTTAGCAATTTCCATTCCACTCCATTATAGACAGAATACCAGCTGAGATCAGTTGCATTGTTTTTAATCATGGCAGAAGTTTTCAGATTACGTTATGTGCT
>NW_027468640.1:10720472-10727972 GCF_046254945.1 Alosa pseudoharengus
GCAGGTGTGCAGATCCATCACTGATCATCTTAGGAATCTGGAAGGGTGTGTGTGTGTGTGTGTGTGTGTGTGTATATATATATATATATATATATCTTTTCTGATATCTGAAACACACATGCACACACAAATGCAAGACCAAGGGTGCAACTCAAGAAAGCAAAGCTTTAGACTTTTTAGGAGAAATAAATAAATATACACCTCATCCTGAATGTATCTCTCTTGGCTTTCTAGGCTGTTACTCTTTGCCACCTTAGTGTCCAAATTTCTCAGTCTTACAGACATCCTAGACCTACGATCAGAAATACACACACACTAAAATAAAATAAACTATACAGTGCCCACACACACACACACACACACACAGAATTAAATAAACTATACACTACACACACACACACTTGTGTTTTCATATGAGCTTACAGTACACAGTCCCTGGCTAGAGTCTTGGCTGGGCAAAGAGGCTGAACATGAGCCCAGAAAGCACACAGACCCTATTAAACGCTGGCGGATCTGCCATGCAGACCCTATTAAACGCTCTGCATAAGCTGAATCAGCACACGCTGCTAAAAGCACACTGTTTTTTGACACACACACACAAATATGTACCCCTTTTTAAAACACACACTCACACACACAGACAGACATTCTTTAGGAGCATAGAGACATACCTGATTGGGGACATGCAGACACATGCACACACACCAAACTTTCCTTTCTATTGAAGTACACACAACTGTACAGCTACAAGATCCTGGGAGCAAGAAGCTATAGCTATGCCTGATAGATAACACACACACTCACACACACACACAGAGGTAAAGACACGTGCATGCCTAAGCATCTGGATTCTCTTAAGGGAGATACAAAAGGGTTAGTATAAGAGGCGACTGAATATGGCATTGTGGGTCTGTGTGTGTTCATTTCTGTGTGTGTGTGTACGTGTACTAGGGCCGGTCATCTGGTGAGTGCTTTGATAGCTGGCGGATGTGGATGACCAGACAGGGCAGAGAGAGCGAGAGAGAGAGAGAGAGAGAGAGAGAGAGAGAATGGAAAATAGAGAGAGAAAGAGGGCGGGAGAGGGAGAGAGAGAAGCCACTGTTAGGTACACAAACACAAACCACATGCAGCTGTTCAACCTCTGCCTTGAACACGTGACACAACACAAATCTCTCTCTCTCTCTCACACACACATATAGATACACACACACACATTCACTCAGAACCCCCCCCCCCCACACACACACACACCCTCACACACACACACACCCTCACAGAGTTGGGTTTCAACGGGTCATTGAGTTTGTGTCTAAGAGTGTATTTTTAAGGTGGTAGTTTATAAAAAATGAGTAACTGGGCACGTGCATCTAGTGGCTCCTGTGCTGCACAGTGTCTTTCTCGCACGCACGCACGCACGCACGCACGCACGCACGCACACACACACACACACACACACAGACACACAGACACTCACACACACACACACACACACACACACACACACACACACACACACAGACACACACACACACACAGACAACACACACACACACAGACAACACACACACTCACGTGTGCGAGCACACACTCACACACACACACACTCACGCGTGCACACACACACTCTCACTGAGTCACCCTTTAAGTTCTGGTTTCTGCTGCTGTGTAAAAATAGCCCTGTACTCTAAAAGAAGGGGAGGGCTTTAAACAGGGGCCTGCCTGGATACACACATATACACACACACACACACACGCACACGCACACACACCCATGCACATATGTGGACAAACATAAACAGACACGGAAACACACACACACACACACAGTCAGAGACAGTTGTTGTCGTGGATACCTGCGGGTGGAAGGGCAGGCGCCAGCAAGGCTGATCGCAAATACTGTCTGCAGAACTCAGAGTAGAGGGGGATGCAGAGAGAGAGAGAGAGAGAGAGAGAGAGAGAGAGAGAGAGGGAGGTGGGGGGGAGGTGTGTCTATGCAAGGGGGGGGGGGTGTTGGTGTGTTTGAAGTTTTTTTCTTTCCCCTCTTCAGTCGGCTCCCAACTTTGACTTCAAACGCGCCGTGGAATTATAAAGATTAACTCCCCATGCTCTGTCTCTCTTTCACACACTCACACACACACACACGGCACCTCCTTCTCCTACACTGCATAACTATCTGCAAGGTCACTGCGCTCTATAGAATCACTGAAGTCAGGAAAAAAACTTGAGTACGGGTCTTTCTCAGGGTCTGAAGAACTTTCTCAAAGTCTCTCAACACCCCCCACATGCATGCACTCAACCCACACACACTCCACATGCATGCACTCAACACACACACACTCCACATGCATGCACTCAACACACACACACCCCCCACATGCATGCACTCAACTCACACACACTCCTCATGCATGCACTCAACACACACACACACACACTCCACATGCATGCACTCAACACACACACACTCCACATGAATGCACTCAACACACACACACACACACACACTCCACATGCATGAACTCAACACACACACACACTCCACATGCATGCACTCAACACACACACACACACACACTCCACATGCATGCACTCAACACACACACACACACACACTCCACATGCATGAACTCAACACACACACACTCTACATGCATGCACACAACACACACACACACACACACACACACACTCCACATGCATGCACTCAACACACACACACACACACTTTACATGCATGCATTCAACATACACACACACACACACTCCACACTTTGCACGCATGGAAATGACCAGACTGGTGCCAAGGGTTCAGTCAACAGAGCTAAAACGAGCCTGATCTTATAAATAAAAATATTTCCATACTCAAATTTCCAAACTTCTCGGTAGATTTTTCTTAACATATTCTCGACATTGCGGCCACTTCTGGTTTGGGATAACTCGGTGAAAACAAAGGTATGGACAACTGAAGTGAATTAAAAAATGACACTTAATATTCGTCCATTTAGCTGGGTCATTTTTAGTTGTATCAAAGTTGTATCATAGTTGTATCTTGATGATGGGGACTGACAGTTAAACTACACAACAGTAGGAATGGTTCATTATGACCTGAGTGAAGTGATTAGTACTGCAAATGCAAATAGTCTGGAAACACAAATATGTCTCCATACCCTTGTTTCTTTTTTCCATACTTCAGACCTGGAAATTACTAAAATCAAATTCCATACTTTTCCAGGTTTTTCATACTGCGTAGGAACCCTGTATAAGGTGAACGAATGAGTCTTTAGTCACTTTTTGAAGACCACAAAACTATCGTTAAAATGAAGATCAGTAGGAGGGGTCACAGGGGAAGAGTCTTGACTGTGACCTCTTACAGGAAAGCTACACCAGGCGCGTAACTGAAGCGTTCCGTTCGCGTTGCGTCTGCGTACTGGGCGGTGGCAGTGTAGTGGTTAAGGTGCTGGGCTAGCATGCAGTAGCCTGAAAGTTGTCGGTTCAATTCCCGGCTTCCACCGTTGTGCCCTTGAGCAAGGCACTTAACCCCAAGTTGCTCCGAGGACGATGTGATCTCTTGTAATATAGCTGACGTAAGTCACTTTGATCTACTAAATGTAATGTAATGTAATGTCTGCTGCAACAATTCGATTCCACTGTAATCGATGGAAGTAGCTACACCAGACGTGATAGCGGAGCGTACGTTCGAAAAAAAAAAAGACCAATTTTCCGAAATGGATTTTGCGCGTCGCAAACGGAATGCTTCAGTTACGCGCCTGGTGTAGCTTTCTTGTTAGTGTTGACGTAAGGCTGACGATACAGCCAATGCTCATCAGAGGACTGCAATGGGTAAGATAAGGTACAGCGGAATCATGGAATTAAGACAATAAGGAGCAGACCCAGTAAGTGTCCTACAGGCCAGAGTGAGGGCATTTGAAACTTCGCTGTTATGTTCCCCATGTAGAGAACTAGATCTCATGGGTTGACAGGGGTGTGCAATCAACAGAACCATTTTGTAACAACGTTGTAGATACACTGTTAAAACGTTTCTTTAAAGTTGAGTAATGGCAGGATGCTTCCAAAGTTATCACGTTGAATAGTTGGGATTTCAATATTGACCAAAAACAATTGTATGATTGCTATGATTGCTGAGTATGACTTTTGCCCTGACCGAGCAGCCCTACAGGTTGGTGAGAGCACATTAACGGTAGCTCAGTAGAACACGAATGGTTCTTCGTTCACTCCCAAATGCAATGTGCAAATGCAAAAGACGTGAGATTGGCCTTGGGATGCCTCTGAAAACATTAACCCTGTTGGATGTGGAGGACGAAAGTCAAACATTAACCCTGTTGGATGTGGAGGACGAAAGTCAAACAGAAGAAAACTGGTGACTCACGCCTGTGTGCAGGAAACTAGAAAGGCTTTGGCTAAGCACATTTTTTACACTTAAACACACGGGCTAGCATCCTGCAGAAGGAATCCACCCCCATTAGTTCAGGGTTTGCAGATGCACCAACACACACACACACACACACACACACACACACACACACACACACACACACAAACAAAGAGAGCAAGTTAAGCATAGCTATGGAAGGTAATGGGAGTGGTAGTTTGGAGGGCAGTTCATTGGGCAGTAGTTTGCCGTAGGAATGCCGGGGAGAGAAAGCTGCCTAATCTGCCCAGACTCCATACAGGGGCAAAAACACTGCCCCAGGCTGCTTTTGGAGAGGGGCAAGGTATGGGGTGGGGGGTAATAAATGCCATGCAGAGTCTAAATAGTGTCTGGAGTGTGTGTGTGTGTGTGTGTGTGTGTGTGTGTTGTCATGGGTATCTTAAAGCAGCCGTAGGGGGAGGGGAATGTCTGGCCAGTGGGGTCACCGCAGTTCATGGTGTCTTGAAGAGTTCTCTTTCACACACACACACACACACACACACACACACAGACACACGTGTGCATGAACACACACAAACACACACACACACACAAATGAACAAAGACACCTTTTATCACATCACAGGCAGGCACACAACTTCTCATCACATTGTAGACACACACATACACACACACATACACACACACACACACACATTCACATCGGTTCAAATAGATTGATAGATAGATAGATACTTTATTGATCCCCAGGGGAAATTCAAGATGCTGAGATCATGATTTGCAATGGGCATCTAACATGTTTTCTCATATAACATCCACACACACACACACACACACACACACACACACACACACACACACACACAGAGTAAGCCAAAGCATATAACACTGGAATGTAAATCTTTCAGCAGCCTGTGTGTGTGTGTGTGTGTGTGTGTGTGTGTGTGTGTGTGTGTGGATACAGACGTGGGCTTAACTCATGAGAAAGCAGTGTGTAATGAGATGTGAGGTAAATCTGTCTGACCTGACTTCTCTCTGCCCATTAGCCTGTGTGTGTGTGTGTGTTCTTTGTGTTTTAGTGTGTTGTATGTTATAGGAGTGTGTTAGAGTTAGGGATGTAACGATTACCGGTATAATGATAAACCGTGATAAAAATGTTGACGATAACAATTACCGTTTTCTTTTGAAATATCATAATTATCACGGTTGATTATCACGGTGTTGAAACCGTGTGTTTAATCCTTTCCAGCTTCATCCGAGCCTGCTTTTGACATACAGTAGGCCTGGTACAATGAAGCAAAATTGGTACGGATTCTGTTGTCTAATTGATGGTTTTAACTGCGAATTGGATTAGGCTACACCTGATTTTAAAAGGCGGAACATTTTCACCGCAAAACTTGCACTGTATCATTTGCACTCTGCGTCTTTTTATGTTCGCGTGCACATTAAATCCATTCCACTCACGTTATCAGAAGAACACAGTAGCCTAAAGTTTTATTTCGAACACTTACTTTGGTCTCACTCAGGGTAGGAATTTCACGGCGGCCACGTTTTTGCCCCTTGCGTTGGCCGTGATGTCCCTTTGAAAATCAGAGGTTTACAGGCCACGGTGCCCTTGGTGCCCTTCTTTCAATATTCTGCTTTGCATCCTACTAATAGCGAATTTTATTTAGCCTATGGCCTGTCAAAATAATCTTAGCATTCACAGCGCAAATTAATTTCTTTTACGCAGTGGAGAAAGTGACAGCGCAAGAAAGAAAGTGCGTCTAAATTCACCTATTCTTCTCAGTTGAACTACTCGAGAAGTAGCCTACTCATCACACAGACATCGCAAGTATCACATGAAAGAGCTTTTTCTCAGCTTTTAAACTATGTTAGCCGCGAATTGCTGTGGTGAACGGTTCGTGAGAAACGTAAATAATATAATTAAATTTAATCATAAATTCTACTGAAGGTTTTCGTCCATCTCCCTACCCATTCCTCTCGGTGCAATACTTCACGAACCTTTCGTTTAACACATGACAAACCATATATCAGAACAAACAGCAGACCTTACCGAACATAAAGGTGTAAAGCAGTCCCCTGTACAGTTAGCCGTTCCAGAGTAATCCACTTTTGAATTTGCAGTACATTTCTACATGCATGGATGTCTCCAAATTTGGGCTTTAAGTTTTACAATGTGTTTAAATTGTTCCACATGATTTCATAACGGGCCAAATACAAAATAAATGTTACAAATATCGCCTATATATCGGTAAATCAGAGGACAGCTGACTAAGAGTTTGTGAAAGTAGATCACAAAATGCTAAGCATGCATCTAGGCTATTTGAGTTTCTTAAAGCTGAACTGTGCTTAAATTGTTCAATACATGATTTCATAACAGGCCAAATATAAAATAAATGTTAAATATAGCCTAGATATCTGTAAATATTAGATGTTCAGATGATTTGCAGTTCTATATAATATGTCATGTTTCATGTTTTTGTAATGTTTCATACAGTGATGCAGGTCTACTGCAGTGAATAGGCTATACAACTTTGATATTTTTTATAGCCTATGTGGCCTTTGTGCCCTCCACCAAACATGCCCAACTGAAGGCCAAGTGGCCTTGCCCCCAGAATGGTGAAATTCCAAGCCTGGTCTCACTCATTGGATCCAAATAACAGTAATAGCAACCTCCAAGTCATGGTAGGGTAAGTTAAGCAATAAGCACATAGCCAATTTAACATGAAAAACTGAACGGGACACTTTTTGAAACTATTTCAGCTTGTGAAATAATAATCGCTTGTGTAGGCCTATCAGTGCTTTCTGAACATATTGAACACACTTTTAAAAATACCGTGATAATACCGAAAACCGTGATAATTTTGGTCACTATAACCGTGAGGTTAAATTTTCATACCGTTACATCCCTAGTTAGAGTATGGTACAGGAGTGTGTTAGAGTATGTTATAGGAGTGTGTTAGAGTATGGAGTGTGTTAGAGTATGTTACAGGAGTGTGTTAGTGGGCTTTGGTGCTCACATACAATTGAGTGTGCGGCACAAATAACTTTCTTTTTCACCATTATGAACTGTGGGTGGAAAACAGGGTGTGAATGTGTGTTAAGGG
>NW_027468640.1:10730472-10750472 GCF_046254945.1 Alosa pseudoharengus
CTCCGGATCAGCCATAGCTTCAGCACTGAACAGGTAGCTAGCTGTACATGACCTCTAGCATTAGTGGGATGCCAATGCTATGCAAAGGTAGTCTTATAAGAATGTAGTCTTATAGTCGGAACTTTGCTGTAAATTACCATGATAAGATATTACATCACACACACACACACACACGCGCACACACACTGGGTCCGTGTCTTGGGATATGTGTAGGGAGATTTGCCGAGTGGTGAACTGTGGCGACATCTGACGGGGGTTTTCCTTGCCCATGTCTCGACAAGAGCAGTATTCGCTGATGCGCTTTTGTGTTGTGGTAAACACCTCTACTTAAAACTCCGCCGTCACAAAGGTTTAGAAATTTCACTCTCAGTTTACCCAGAATGCACGCCCACCTACACCTTGGATAAATTCCCCCAAATCATCGCTGTATGTGTGTGTGTGTGTGTGTGTTTGTAACATCTGTTTTTTCGTTATTGTCAATATGGTCACATGATTGAATCTTGTCTGAGCGATTATTGCATCTGTCAAATTTGTGTCCTTATGTGTATGTGTGTGTATGTGTATGTATGTGTGTGTGCATGTGTAAACAACAAGAGTGCATAACTCCACAATAATTTAGTTTCACTTTCACTAACATTCTGAGTCAGTACTTTAATGGGGCCTTCTTTAGACCAAGGTTCACAAACAATCAAACAACCAAACACAGGTGAAAACATAACCCCCCTGGCAGAGGTGTGTGTGTGTGTGTGTGTGTGTGGTGGTGGGGTCATAACTGGGGAATGGGTGGTGGGTTTGATTCCCTCCATGTTTGGCATTGAGCAGCCGTGGGCTACTGGTTAGCGCTTCGGACTTGTCACCGGAGGGTTGCCGGTTTGAACCCCGACCAGTAGGCACGGCTGAAGTGCCCTTGAGCAAGGCACCTAACCTCTCACTGCTCCCCGAGCGCCGCTGTTGTAGCAGGCAGCTCACTGCGCCGGGATTAGTGTGTGCTTTACCTCACTGTGTGTACACTGTGTGCTGTGTCTGTTTCGCTAATTCACGGATTGGGATAAATGCAGAGACCAAATTTCCCTCATGGGATCAAAAGAGTATATATACTTATATACTTATACTTATACATCTAGCCGCATCCTAACCGAGAGACTGATTCATATGATGGCACTGTGAACAGGATGCACTCTGCTGTTTAATGTAATCACCCCCCACACACATACCTCCATCACAAACACACACATTCCTCCATCACAAACACACACACACATACATTCCTCTGTCTCAAACACAAACACACACACATACCTCAGTCACAAACACAGAGGGTCCAAACAAGGTTGACCGACTGACTGACTTTCTGAAGGTTGGAGGTTCCACCTGAGAGGGTTTGGACAGGACAGCCAGGGCAGGTTATTAGCACTGGTGCTAATGTTAGCATTATATACAGAGACAGATTGGTGACAAAGATTTTAGCATTGATTATTAGCATTAGCACTGGTGCTAATGTTAGCATTATATAGATTGACAGATTGGTGCCAGATTTTAGCATTGATTATTAGCATTAGCACTGGTGCTAATGTTAGCATTATATACAGAGACAGATTGGTGACAAAGATTTTAGCATTGATTATTAGCATTAGTACTGATACTAGCATTGATTATGGTTGGGACAGAGGGGATTGGTAGCCCTAGTATTAGACCTATACCTAAACATGTTGTTCACACAGACACCAGCTCAGAGAAATATGAATGTGGCAAGGTGTTCTGTTCTGGGTTATGAGGAGATTTAGATTAACCAAATAGGGGTTTCGAAATTTCTTGACTGACCACAAGTAACGACTCGACGATTGTGCATTAGGTTGTCTGTGTTCAAGTGGGTTTTTTAAGAAATAGTAAGAAAATGTCCGGACTGATATTTCTTTTCATCCATTCATCCAAAAGTGAAGAGATCTCAGGATTATACATTTTAACTCTCTCCCTCCCTACCCTCCCTATATGTATACATAACATCCAGATATATTATAGATTTCATAGAATGAAGGGCACATACATATCCTAGCCGCCATCGATTTTGCTTGTAGTAGAAATATTGAAATGTGAAACATACATACTCTATCTCCTCTTTGTCTATCTATTTCCCTTTCTCTCTCTCTCTCTCTTTTTTCTCTCTCTCTGCTAGAGGCAGTGTTCTGGCAGAATATCATGTCAGCGTTGCCTTGGCAATAGAATCAGACACATTTCCATAGGCAGTGTTTCCTGAAGACCATTGCCATGATAAGTGTTTACTGTTGCCGAGGATTACATCACCAGGTAGCATCATTTGTAATCGAGGAGAGAAAGCAATGCATGACTATCTGTATGGGAGTTGTGTGTGTGTGTGTGTGTGTAATGTGTATGGATTCATTCTCTGCGTCTGTGCAAGTGACCCTGCCATTGAGTCGCCCATCCAGAAAGATCAAGTTACCCCTACTCTCCCACCGATGACCCGACCCCCTCCTTTGCTTATTGTCTTTCTTTCTATACCCCCCCCCCTCTCTCAGTCTGGCGGGGTTTAAGGTTTCCATGGGCTCCAGACAACACACACACACACACACACACACACACACGCACACACACTAGAGGCTATCAGGAGAGAAATGGTACAGTCAAAGAAAGGGATGAGTAGGTAGAAAGAGAGAGAGAGAGAGAG
The DNA here is from genome assembly GCF_046254945.1 of Alosa pseudoharengus. NCBI lineage: Eukaryota > Metazoa > Chordata > Actinopteri > Clupeiformes > Clupeidae > Alosa > Alosa pseudoharengus. Next base: position 10,733,156 of record NW_027468640.1, read on the forward strand.
AGAGAGAGAGACAGAGAGGAAGAATGTGAGCAAGAAAACACCACCTGTTCTGTTTCTCCAACCACAAATGAGGAAGGAAAGATGGGGTAACAGAGGAGGTGGAGAGAAAGAGAGAGATAGAGAGAAAGAGAGAGATAGAGAGAGAAAGAGAGAGAGATAGAAAGAGAGAAAGATAGATAGAGAGAAAGAAAGAGAGATAGAGAGGAAGAGAAAGAGATAGAGAGGAAGAGAGAGAGATAGAGAGAGAGAGAGATAGAGAGAAAGAGAAAGATAGAGAGAAAAAGTGGTTTGTTTTTTATATCACCTTGCAATAACACATCATCTGCTTTACATACTGATTTCTTACTATTACTTGCTTATGAATACAATTTATAATGCGAAGTGTACATTCGACTCAACAACATGGGTTGAGTTCATGACAAACACACACACACCATACTATCTCTATCAGGTCCCAGGGGTGGACTATGAAGATACCAAACTGCTGCATCTCCAACTGGCTAACAATCTCTCTCTCTCTCTTTCAATCGTATTGTGCCTCCATACACACACACACACACACAAACACACACCCTATACTAATCTACCCCCCCCCCCTCCACCACCATGAGGCCCTCCTGACCCTACGTCCCCTGTCCCCTGCAAATGAGGTCATTATTGATGAGGTCATCAGCCTTGGGGTCAATCGCAATGACTACCATGGACGAGAGGAGAGACCAGCCTCTTCATTACCAAAAGTAAGTACGCACGCACGCATGCACGCACGCACACATGCACGCTGCACAGCACTCATACCCACAATAGAAGTACAGGCACCCACACACTCTTGTGTCGACTAGGCTGAGGACATCACAACTCTACACACACAAGCACATCTCCCTCATACTTCTAAAGAAGTGCACAATAACTAACACACACACACACACACACACACCCATATGAGCACATCCACACGTAAACAATGTCCTTGGCTAAGATGTAAACAATGTCCTTGGCTAACATGTAAACAATGTCTGGGGCTGAAGACATTATAACCCGCAACATAGAAGCTCACACACAAATGGTGTTTCTTCCAATAATGAGGCCATAACAGAAATACTTTCTCCTTCTCTCTCTCTCTCTCACACACACACACACACACACACAGAGGTAGAAAACAGTCAAAGGTACTGGAGCTGAAAGCAACTACACACATGAATGGGTTCTGTAGGGCACATCCTTAGAGTTTTCAAGGCTGTATGTGTGTGTGTGTGTGTGCCTGTGTGCCTGTGTTTGTGTGTGTGTGTGTGTGTACGTGTAGGCAGTAATATTTCGCTTTTGTTTGGAGATTAGAAGCTATAACTGAATATCTGCCACAACAGGGGAAGGAGGGAGAGAGGATAGAGAATAAGATGGAGAGGGAGAGAGAGGGATAGAGAACAAGATGGAGAATCGCCCTGAGAGGGATAGAGAAGGGGGAAGTGAACGTGCACCGCAGAAAGAAAAGCGAAGCAACCTTAAGACTCATTTTGAGAAGCAGGCTGACAGTTAGAAGGGAAGGAAAACACATTTTTACACACACACACACACACACCTTATTGTGACACTTGCTGAATGGGAACGATCTCACTCAACCACTGCCATTCTGTTCCTACCCACAACGCAAAAACAGGTGTCTGTGCTGACTTAAATACAAAACCACACACGGTGCCCGTTTAGGCAGCTGACAGGTGTAGTAACACACACACACACACACACACACACACACACTTGTAAAAACAAACACCTTTTTATTTGTGTCTCTTTTTATGCACATTTCCCTTCCAACGCTTCCGCTGTGTAAGTGTGTATTGCTTGTTGTGCTAACAATTTGCTCTATCATTCTGCTCTGGTCTCAGGAGCACGCACACACACACACACACACACACACACCACAAATAAAACGGTTACTACACTTCCATGCAGCGCTTCCCTCACACTTCTGTCTGAGAACTAGATTGGAAAGACATTTATTAAGGAGAAAATACACCATTATACAGCAGTGTGTGTGTGTGTGTGTGTGTTTTTACTGGTACTGGTACCTATAATAGGTATGTGTTTTTCATGTATGTGTTACTAGTCACCACATACATGTGCGTGCGGCTGTGCGCACACACACAAGCAACAGTCAAGATGTGAGCTGATCTGTGATGACTATATCATACACACATATACACACACATATACAGAGAGAGAGAGAGAGACACACACACACACACTGCATTATACAATGCATTTTATTTTACTTTTACCTATTTATTTTATTCTTCTATCTAAAATCTACTGACATGTATGTGTTCAGATTTATTGTATAACTGCTTTGGCAACATAAGGGAGCTTGTCATGCCAATAAAGCATTCTTTAATTGAATTGAATTGAATTGAGAGAGAGAGAGAGAGAGAGAGAGAGAGAGAGAGAGAGAGAGAGAGAGAGAGAAAGGGAGTATCTGTGATGGCTCTTTTCTTTGTCACAGACACACAGATTACGTTTATCAGTGATGGCTCTCTGAGATCATAAACACACATGCACGCACACACACACACAGAGAAAGAGTAGGTTGATGTGTGACAAGCATAGCCTTTTGAAGTTGACTGCAGTTAAGGCTATGGTGTCGGCACTCGCTGCAATCATTCTGCACATGTGGGGCAGGATGGGATGCATCACCTCGCATCACCACGGCGACACAACTAGGCTAGTCGTCAACGGTGTCTCGCTGCGGCAACACCAGGGATGAACACATATGAGACAACCACAAAAGAGAACGACAAAACAGGGTGACTGCCATATCAAGGGAGCTATGAAGAGAGGAAGAGGGAAATAACTCTCTCTCTGTGTGTGTGTGTGTGTGTGTGTGTGTGTGTGTGTGTGTGTGTGTGTGTATGTGTTTGTGTGTCTGTGTAAGTGTGAGTGAACAAGAATGTGTGTGTATATCTGTGTGAATTTATGTGTGTGTGTGGGGTTAAGTATGAGTGAGTGAGAGGTAGTTACTTCTCCCAGAAGTGAACGCTGCTGATAACAGTAGCCTGACAGACAGAGTGCTGAGAGGGAGATGAATAAGGATAGAGAGAGGAGAGAGGAGAAGAGAGAGATAGAGAGATAGATGGAGAGAGAGATGGAGAGGAGAGAGATAGAGAGAAGAGAGAGATATAGAGAGAGATGGAGAGGAGAGAGATAGAGAGGAGAAGAGAGAGAGAGAGGGATAGAGAGAGATGGAGAGGAGAGAGATAGAGAGGAGAGAGATAGAGAGGGGAGGAGAGAAAGAGAGAGAAAGGGATGGAGAGGAATGGAGAGAGATGGGGAGATATAGAAAAGGGGGAGCGGATGAGTAAAACACTAAGGGATGAGCAGGAGAGAAACAGAGTGAGGGAGTGAAAGATGAGAGAAAGGAAGACAAAAGAAGGGATGAGTAAACAGACAGACAGAAAGAGAGAGAGATGGATAGATACAGTAGATAGATAGATAGATATAGATAGATAGATGGACAGACAGATAGATAGATCAAAGAAAGAGAATGAGAGCAATCACTAGAAAAAAATGTTTCTGTGTGCACATGGACTAGAAGAGAGGAGCCTTTGTTAGGGACATGTGTCCATGGAAGGACAGCACAAGAACTTCTAACAGATGGACAGATAGAGAGAAAACACAAAGAGAGAGAGAGGGTGGGACACATGAGGGAGAGAGGGAGAGATAAGATGGGATATGACCGAGAGAGAAAGAGAGGCAGAGAGAGAGATGGGGAGAGATTGTGAGAGATGGAGTGAGTGATAGACAGAAAGAGAGAGAGAGTGTGTGTTCCAGGGAAAAGTGTGAGATCTGACTCGTCTACAGCGTCCTGTCAACGGAGTGTTTAAAGTTGCACTCGTCTCCTCCACACACACACCTTCTCTCTCTGTGGCAGCCTGTAAGCTCTGTCAGAAGGCACACACTCGCTCTTTCATGTAGTGAACGAATCAAACCCATCTGTCATCCGCCTGTTTTCTATACATCACTCATCAGCTAGCTCTTATTCACTCACCCTCTCTCTCTCCCTCTTCTTTCTCTGTATCTCTCCCTCCCTTGTTCCCTCTCTCTCTCTGTATCCCTCAGTCTCTCTAGCACTTATTCCCCAACCTCTCACTGCATCCTCTCTTTCTCTTTTTCTCCGTCTCTCTCTCTTTCTGTATCCCTCAATATATCTAGCTTTTATTTCTCTCTCTCTCTCTCCCTCAAATGCTTTCTCTCCCTCTTTCTCTCTCTCAACTAGGAGGAGCAGAAAATCAAAGGAGGTCCCAAGAGGTATGTTACAACTCATGCTGCAGTCTTACAACACACACACACACACACACACACACACACACACACACTGCAGTACTTCATGTATTAGCATAAGTTGCAGGAGTCAACTCAAAGTGAACAGTGAAAGTGTGTGTGAGAGGGAGATAGAGAGAGAGTTTGTGTGTGTGTGTGAGAAAGAGAGAGAGCGTATGTATGCACGCGCGTGTGTGTGTGTGTGTGTGTGTGTGTGTGTATGTGTGTGTACAGCTCCATCAGCCTTATATGTGTCCTTTCTCTCAGTCTGACCTCCCCCTCCCCCACCCCGTCTCGTTTGTCCAATTCCATCACCACGAGATGGACAGACCAATCATCTGTAAAAGTGTCACCACTCTTCCCTCTGCCTCTCCTTCACTCTCTCCATCCTCCGCTCTCTCTCTCTCTCACTCTCTTCCAGTCACTCTTTCTGCCTTCTCTTCACTCTTTCTTTCAGAGTTCACTTTCTTTCTCTCGCTCTTTTTCTCTCCCTCTGTGTGGGAGGAGTCTGAGTCTGTGTGGGCTGTCAATCAATCTGTCAAAGAGGTGGAGAGTGCAAGACTCTGGCTGTCAATCATCCCACTGAAAACTTTCTCGTCAGACGCAGTCTCTCTCTCTCTCTCTCTCTCTCTCCCAATGTGCTGTCCATCTCTGTCTTAACGTCCTTTTCTATTACCAACTTGTTTGCACACACGCTAGCCCACGTACACACGTACGCACACACACACACACACACCCTCTTGCAAATCTACACAGATCAACCACATCCAAACACACACAGAAAACTAGAACATACTGAACTTTTGTTCTTCCTAAAGTTTTGTTCTCAAACACAACCACCACTCCTCGACAACTTGCAGCTTATATGCACCCATTTACACACAAACGCGCACACACACACACACACACCCCTCATGTCACTCTTCCCGCCACACCCACGGCACCTTTATTCCATCACTCTGCATCCCTCTCTCTCTCCCTCCCCCTCTCTCTCTTCTCCTGTGTGGTTGTTTTGGGCAACTTCATGCAGAGCAGGATCGGTGCAGCTCAACACCTCTGCTCTCCAGGAACGAAAGAGCAGGAGAGGGATGGTGGAGGAAAGGAGGAGAGGGGGAGATGAGGAGGAGAAAGAGGAGAGGGGGAGATGAAGAGGAGGAGCAGGGAGGAGAGGTGGAAGAGGAGGAGGACAAGAAAGAAGACAGAAGAAAGGAGGAAGAGGTGGAAGAGGAGGGTGAAGGGAGGAAGGGAGGAGAGGTGGAAGAGGAGGGTGAATGGAGGAGAGGTGGAAGAGGAGGATGACAAAGAAGTTAAGTGCTCAGTAAGTGACAAGTGAGTAAGATCTGACAAAAATGTGTGTGTGTGTGTGTGTGTGTGTGTGTGTGTGTGTGTGTTTATGTGAAGGTGTGTGTGTGTTTATGTGAAGGTGTGTGTGTGTGTGTGTGTGTGTGTGTGTGTGTTTATGTGAAGGTGTGTGTGTGTGTGTGTGTGTGTGTGTATCCAGCCTGAGTGTAGGCACATCACAGAACTTCTTTGGGGACAATGTGTGGGTGTGAGAAAGAGTATGTGAAAGTATGAGTGAGCAAGTGTGTGTGTGTGTGTGTGCGTGTGGGTGCCTGCAAGTGTTGCTGTCTGACACAGCCTCCACATTTCACAAAACTGACGAAATATCAATGTGTATGTCAAGACAAGATGACATTTTATGTGATAACTCTCCCCGTCTCTTCAATTACTCACACAACCAATTTCCCTCACACACACACACACACAGGCTACATCCAAACTATTCCATTTTGTTTTGTTGTTTCTTTTAAAATACCATTGCTGTCCACACACGTTTACCAATTATGGAATCTTGTCCGCACATACTCAGTAGGGGACACCTGAAGTGCAGACCACCTGACAGGGTGCGATTTGTGTAAAAACCAGAGGGGGGGGGATGATTTTAAATAAGTTTGTAAACCCCCCCCCCCAAAAAAAAAAAAAAAAAATGAACGAATGATTCATAGCCTAGTAATGTCATGGCTAATAATACCCTATATTATTTTTGCCACCTTTGTAACATTTTAGTTTTAGTTTACCGTGGTGTATGACTTTAAACAGCGAGTGTGCTTGGTATGATGATCAGCTCCTCTAATGCAGGGTAGGACTACGTTTTGACAAGCATACAAATTCACTTTGTTCTTGCCCCATCTGAAATGACTTCTCTACTTTTGCTGCCTCCATCCTTTCTGTATTTGTTGTGCAAAAAAACGTTGTATATGATGGCACTGAAGTCTTAAGTTAGTGAATTGGCTAACAGTGTTAGTTGGTAACCAAATAGCCTACACATAAGTGTTGTCACGATACCAAAATTATGACTTCGATACGATACCTGCCATAAATATCTCGATGCTCGATACTGAAACGATACCACGGGGAAATCCTAAAATATCTGGAAAAGAAAGGAAGCAGACCTCCTCCAAGTGTATTGAGTCATTTGTGTTGAATGTGGTGCACTTTTGTAGTGTCCAGGTCAATTCTGGGTTCTAAACTTCTAAACTTCCTACATAATTATAATTTTTTATAGTCAGTAAAATAGTAATTTGTGTGTGATTAAGTCCTTTATTGTTATAGTTAATTTACATTGTGTAAATAAAGTAATAAAGTACCTTTAAATAGCCAAAGTAGGCTAGATCAAGGTCAGTGTTGAAATTACTGCATGCAAATCACTGAGTGCTATGCAGAGGGGCCTAATCTTTAGGCCATCTGATGTAGGCTACCCTAGGCCTTCCCGTGTTTATGGGATTTGACAGTTGCAAAGGGTACCAGTGTACAAGTGTGACATTCCAATCAGGTCTTCGTCAGATAGGCCTACACCATTAGGCTACCTGTTGCAATATATCTGTGTACATTACATATATTTCTTTGATAACATTATTTGCTACCACGTAACAATAAGCTGCTATTATTATTAGGAATCAACACGCTTCAGTGGTATTATATGCTGTGGGCTTTAATTAGCGCATTTCGGGTAGCCTGGGCAATAACATCTGGGCAATAATTATTGAACAAATTGCAGTCTTCATGCCATATGACAAACATTACCAGTAGTAGGCTACTGACTGAATATTAAATAGATTGTTTGTTATGGTAATGTTTAGGCCTACTAATGTTTAGGCCTACTAGCGTGAACATTGCGTTTTCATCACGTTAGCATATGATCAGTCGTTATGTCTCGTCAAAATTCCCTGAAGGTTCGCTTTATCCAAGAAAACCCATACTCGTTTCAATTAGGCTAGACTAAAACTAAAGAGATGAACTTGGCACTTGGCAATCATGTAGTGGTGTTTTCTATAGCCTATTCGTTAACCTGTCGTTCTTTGAACTCTTTAAAAATGTTGGGATATGTCTGCGAGGTGCTTAGCCAAGTTCTACGTGTAGCCTATTGCTTTTGAATGACTTTGAAACATATTTTACAAACGGGCCTCTGTGTACCTGATTGCTTGCCTTCACTATCTGCGATGTATCCGAAATAGTTCCAGAATTCACTTCACCTTTTGTTTTATCCACAAGCCGAGGACTGTCGGCAAAGAATGTTGACGTTGGCTGCGCACTCACTAACTCAGTGCTGCCTGCTTGACACGCCCACTCGCTTAGATGCGTGCAAGAAGCATAGAGAGTAGTCCACACAGACACAGAACGTTATTATTTAAATAAAGCATCGATTCTAAAAACTTCAGAAATCGTATCGTATTTTGCGTGAAGGCATCGTGATACCTTTCTAGTATCGATACACCATGCAACACTACTACACATTGCGCTACACGCTGCGTAGGCTACGTGCATTCTCTCTCCTGCTGATTGCGTTCAGTAGCCATGTGCGTAATATTGCAAAAGTTGAAAAAATAAATGTGTTTACTGTAGCCTACAGAAAATAAATAGCCTATCATACTGTCAGTTAATTGCCTACAGTGCAGTGAAGAGTTTGGAGAGTAAAGTTATAGGGCAACTTGAAGTTTTATGAAAATAATTTACGAACCAGAACATAAAGACCATGAAGCTTCTATTTCTTGCAGCTGTTAAAACACCCGCTAGATAGTTTAAATACCCACCAACATTCGTTTTTGCAGTAGCCTACAGATTATTTCTAAAAGTTATTTGTCTACTACTGGCTGATTTATCAAACGAGTGCTTTCTCGTTCGTCCTCCGCAAACTACAGGTGTTTCGGTAGAGAGCCATTGAATAAGCGATGCCAAGCAATTTCTGTAACACTTTTTGTGACATTCAGCAAATATCTCCTCATTTAATGTAAGTTCCTTCGGACAATAGGCCTACGTTCTACTCTACGTGCAGTTGTCCTCCATGTCAGTTGCATCAGTTTTCTCATTTTGAAGGTTCTAAAACATTATTATGCTTCACTGAATCCTTCTCGTTTTCTTTCATTTGTCCAGCTAACTTTTCCATTGAAACTAGCCATTTATGATGGATTACACACTCGACATTCTGAAATGTCCTGCACGATCAAGGCCAAATGAAGTTATCACGCAGCCACTGTGTCAGCAGCATCAGTGCTGACGGTGACGGTGCGTTTCTGATGTCAGATTATTATGTAGGCTAGCCTACTAGACTGTTCTCACGTTGCAGCGCTTTACTTATATGAAGTAGCATTAATCAATATGAGGGGCAAAGGGGGATAAATGTTGTCCCCCCGGACGATAAAAATAATTTAGCAGAGATAGGGATAGGAAAACCAGAGGGGGGGAAATCCTCACCATCCCCCCCTACAAATCGCACCCTGCACATAAGATCACATGACTATTCCCATAAGACCACATGACCATTCACACAAATCACATGACCATTCCCATAAGACCACATGACCATTCACACAAATCACATGACCATTCACACAAGGCAATTGTCAAGATGATGAAATGCAGAATTTAACTGCACTACAGATGCTACCAGGCTTGGAATTTCACCATTCTGGGGGCAAGGCCACTTGGCCTTCAGTTGGGCATATTTGGTGGGGGGCACAAAGGCCACATGTCAGGGCACCAAGGCCAAAGTTAACTATACAGTAGTAGGCTATAAAAATGATCAAAGTTGTATTTAGCCTATTCACTGCAGTAGACCTGCATCACTGTATGAAACATTACAAAAACATGAAACATGACATAACATAGAACTGTAAATCATCTGATCATCTAATATTTACAGATATCTAGGCTATATATAACATTTATTTTATATTTGGCCTGTTATGAAACTCAAATAGCCTAGATGCATGCTTAGCATTTTGTGATCATTAAGGCTACTTTCACAAACTCTTAGTCAGCTGTCCTCTGATTTACCAATATCTAGGCGATATTTGTAACATTTATTTTGTATTTGGCCCGTTATAAAATCATGTGGAACAATTTAAACACATTGTAAAACTTAAAGCCCAAATGTGGAGACATCCATGTATGTCGAACTTTACTGCAAATTCAAAACTGGATTACTCTGGAACGGCTAACTGTACAGGGGACTGCTTTACACCTTTGTGTTCGGTAAGGTCTCCTGTTTATCCTGATATATGGTTTGTTTGTCATGTGTTAAAAGAAGGGTTCGTAAAGTATTCCACCGAGATGAATGGATAGATCATGGGACGCAACCTTCAGTAGAATGTATGATTAAATTGAATTATATTATTTACTTTTCTCGTGAACCGTTCAACACAGCAATTATCGGCTAACATCGTTTAAAAGCTGAGAAAAAGCTCTTTCATGTGATACTTGTGATGTCTGTGTGATGAATAGGCTACTTCGCGAGTAGTTCAACTGAGAATGGGTGAATTTGGACGCACTTTCTTTCTTGGGCTGTCACTTTCTCCACTGCGTAAAAGACTAAATTAATTTTATTTAGCACAGGCTAAATAAAAATCGCTATTAGTAGGACGCAAAGCAGAATATTGAAAGAAGGGGGCACCAAGGCCACCGTGGCCTGTAAACCTCTGATTTTCAAAGGGGCCTCACGGCCAACGCAAAGGCCATGGCCGTCGTGGCCGCCGTGAAATTCCTACCCTGGATGCTACCAAAGACGGCGAGGTCAATAAAGTTTTTCGGTCTCCATGTGAGATTCACCGCAGGCAGGCTAGTAGTGGTGGAAGTCAAAGTGAGACATGAGAGGGTCAAGAAACGTCCGACTGACAAGGTTCACCCAGGAAGGGAACATGGGTTTTTACGTCATCGTTTTCAGAGGTTTGCAGATTAGCCTGTCCACACTGAAACGCAAAGCTGGAGTTTTCGAATGAATACAGGGGCCGAAAGTGTTTTCAAATGCCTCCGTTTCATGAGAAATGTACAGCCAGAAGTTTTTCGGATTCAAACGAAAATAAAATAGTCTGAATGTAGACTCACCCCCACGCTAATGATCTCATCAATCACATGCATGCACACACACACACACACAAATGTGTTAAAAAGAGATCCAGACAGAGTGTTTGATCTCATCTATCGTATCATACACTCATATACACATGCACACACACACACATGCATGCATAAACTACAAGACTCCTTCCCCATCTAATAGTTGCTCTAATAGTATTGTTTTCAGATAAAAGACAATCGTGCTCCACTTCTCCCTCTCCCTCTCTCAGATGAAGTGGATTACTGAGGCAGACAGTGGGCTGAGGGCTGAGGAGGCAGATGTTTTTGTGTGTGTGTGTGTGTGTGTGTGTGTGTGTGTGTGTGTTGTAATGACTCTCAAGCAGACGCCACTACTTCGCTCTGTGCACACCTCTGAGCCTCAGCTCTCTCTCCCTCTCCCTCACACAGACGTGCACACACACACACACACACACACACACGCACGCACACACACACACGCTGAGAGGGACACTAAGAGTCACTGAGGCGCTCAACTCAAAAGAGCGACTACTCACACGGATGGGTGGATAGAGAGAGAAAGAGGAGGAGAGACGTACAGGAAAGGAAGTGAGAGTGAGAAAAGCAGGAAAGGTGGGAATGGAGAAAGAGAGGCAGACGACAGGAAGACACACCACAAATGGAAAGGAAAGATAGAGAAAGGGAGAGAGAGAGAGAGAGAGAGAGAGAGAGAGAGAGAGAGAGAGAGAGAGAGAGAGATGCGGAGTGAAAGAGATGCTCCACTGCACAACTCTTGTTGTTTATCGGTTTGCTGCTGGTGCTGAATTTAGTCTCGGCTAAACCAGCCACCCCTCATTCTCAACAGAGCTCTATATGCTTTAGGCCTCTGGGACTGTGTGTGTGTGTGTGTGTGTGTGTGTGTGTGTGTGTGCGTGTGTGTGTGTGTGTGTGCAGTCCCTTTGGGTGCAGGAGCTTTTGGGCTTGGGGGCCACTCAAAAGGGCTGTGTCTACGTGACACACTGCGCATAGGCAATGCACAGTGCTTGCATTTCACACACTCCATTTCTCCGTCTCTCTCCACACACACACACACACACACACACACACACACACACACACACACACACTAAAGAGCAGCATGAAATATTCAGTGAATTTTTCGACATGTGCTCTTTCCCCCTTTGCACGTGTAGAAGTGCAAAAAAAAAAAACGAGAGAAAGAGAGCAGGAGGAAGGAAGGAAGGAGAGAGAGAGCAAAGAAGGAGGAGGAGGAGGGGGGAGTCAATGAGGGCAAAGGAGGAACTGGGGAGAACAAGCAGAGAGAGAGAGAGAGAAAGAAAGAGGGCGAACCAAGCTGACTCCTATCCAAGCAACTCCCCTTAGCAACAGCCACAGCAGTGGCGGTGCCCCATTGGCCGGCTGACAGCCCGCATCACAATCCCATGCAGGGCCGGTCCACCAATCAGGTGTGAGGAAGCGGGGAGCAGGCCTGGGAGAACCGGGAGAGCTGCAGTTTGGATTCCGTGCTCACCATGGCAACAGAGCCTCGCGCCTGGCCTAGAGGTGGCCTGCACAGCTTTAACCTGTCCGTCATGAGAGCTGCGGCCAAGTCAAACACACACACACACACACACACACACACACACACACACACACACACAGTAAATGCACACGTGCCAAACACACAAAACACAGTAAATATAAACACATCAGCATGCAAACAGCAAACAGCAAACACACACACACACACACACATACACATCAGCAAAGGTACAGAAACATAAACATTCCACACACACACGTGCACACACACACACACACACACACACGTGCACACACACACACACACACACAGAGCAAACATTCCCTGCCCATGTAAACATTTCCATTCCTTCCATGCATAAAGAAGCAATCCCGACCAAAGACTACATTCACCTTCCACATGGCACCGGTCCGGTTCTGTGTGTCTAGGCGGTTCTGCTGCCACATGCTCCAACAGAACACTGCACTCGGTTCTCACCTCCACAAACAACAGATCCTGAGCAACACTGGAACAAACAACAACCTTCTGAACTCCTCTCAACTTCCGGCTCACAATTGGACAATCTAGTCACCTAGTTGGAAAAGTTTCTAGGATTTTCTCATAACACTCTAATCCAGCGGTTCCCAAACTTTTTTTCCCGCGGACCACTTTCTACATCCTGACTCAGCTTGCGTACCCCCACCATCCGACACATAAAAACGCAACACATTCTATTGACGCATTCCAGGCATCATGTTTAATTAGCGGCCCTACCTACATGATGATGAAATCAAAATGTGCAACTGGTCTATAAGCTCTAAAAAAACAGTGTGGAGAACAACATTATGAAACACAAAGAACAAAGAGAACACAGGCTTAAGATTTAAAAAAAAATAATGTTTAACACCTTTCCGACATTGCCCTTTTAATCTCGTGTACCCCCTAGTGGAAGCTTGTGTACCACCGGTGGTACATGGACCACAGTTTGGGAATCCCTGCTCTAATCTATCAGGGCAGCTCCTCGTTGAGTGCCTGACAGCACCAGAATCTTGGAGCTGGACCTAGTCCCTAATCGGAACCAGAACCAGAACTACAGTCAGAAATGGACTTTACTTCACTTCCATCTGATCAGTCACCCATAATCCATAACCCTTCTCCTCCCATCATTCACTCACTCGGACTCATTCAGAAGCTCTGGTGGCACTCTGGTGGGACTTTTTGTAGTTCCTAGAACTTTTTGCATGTTCACACTGCCTGGAACTAGGGGTGATAGTAGTTCCTCTACCCAGTCAGCCACTCATTGAGACTGACAGATCTGCTCCTAAAGAAACCTCTAAACTAGACTCTCTACACCATTTCACAAAATCAAAAGTTTTTGTTAAATGAATGAATGTTAACTAACCTAATGCATTGGTAGACTAGGTCCTAGACCACTGCTGGGTCTTAAAGTTGGGTTAAAGCTGGGACTTGAATTTCCCCTTGGGGATCAATAAAGTATCTATCTATCTATATATCTATCTATCTATCTATCTATCTATAGGTTGTATCAGCAATAGTGGGGATACGTCACTTCTGTTGATGTTCAAACAAAAGAGAGCTAGCTCGCTACTCCCTCCCCCTCCCTCCAGTGCAAATAAAACTCTCCTAAACGCGCATCTTGTCGGTTATTGGTTGAAACACTTTATTTTGCCTTTGAGTGGGTTGCCAACCCTTGTTGGTAGCAATTGTTTTTGTGTACAGATCTCGGAGCCTAGGCTGCCTACAGAGACACGTTTTTTTGACGGCCTGCTTATGGGGCAGACAGCTAGAGGATCGTTAGGAAAGATTAGATGAATGTGATCTTTTATGTTTGGGCCTTTTTTGGGCCTAAAATAGCTGATACAACCTCTAATTGGAACTGTTTATCCCACAGCACAGCGTCCATCGTTCCACAGCTGGGACTTGTGTCACATGACCACTCCACCACCATGATGCTCTCGTCTCACCGAGGGCCCAGATGCATCTTTACCCAGAATGCTTCTCTACTCCCACACACACACGATAGGACTTGGGTGGTATTGGCGCAATATTGCATCAGTCGTGATTGTTTTTCTGTTTAGTCCAAAGCATCTATATGAGCCAAGTGTATGGAAATCATAAATCTGTGCCAGATTCAAACAGACTGCAGACACACAGACACACACACAAAGCTTTGTGGCGCTGATATGTCTTTTAATCCGGTATAATCCTATACGGTGTGTTTGAGCTCTCATTCTGTGCTCTGTGTACATATACGTGTGTGTGTGTGTGTGTGTGTATGAATGGATGAGTGTGTGTGTTTTGATTAGCGGCGTGGCGGCTAGCTCTCGACACCAAAGGGAGCGTGGACAGGCTTGTTTAGAGACGGCCTTAAGCTTCCGCTAACACTCTTATCAGTTTCCAACATGAATAGGGCCAACATATCTATACAGCACTCTGTGTGTGTGTGTGTGTGTGTGTGTGTGTGTGTGTGAGAGAGAGAGAGAGAGATTGAGGAGCTTAAGAGGGAAACAGAGGGGGACAAAGAAAAAAGACTGGGGAAGATGTGTGTGTGTGTGTGTGTGTGTGTGTGTGTGTGTGTGTGTTTGTGTGTGTGTGAGAGAGTGAGAGAGAGAGAGAGAGAGAGAGAGGTCTTTGTTCTCCAGGTAATGGACAAGACAGGAAAATAAGGGGAGGGAGGCAAAGGACAATGGGAGATATAGTAGAAGTGACAGATAGAGACACAGAAATAGATAGAGATAGATAGATAGATAGATAGATATATAGATAGAAAGAGAAAGATGAACAGAGAGGATGAGAGAGAGTCACAGAGAGAGAGGGAGATTGAGAGAGGGAGAGAGGGAGATAGAGAGAGAGATAGAGAGGGAAGGAGTCTGAGAAGGGGAGAAAGAGGGTAGATCTTTAGCCGTCTCCGTGGCACCACTGAAGACATCGCCTTGGTAACCTGAGCTTCGCTGAGAGCACCCATGATGAATTGGTCGCTTATGGGCGTCACGTGAGGCTCCGGTGAGCATGCCTATGCCTGTGTGTGTGTGTGTGTGTGTGTATGTATATCGGGGCCATCCATCAGACGCTGACCTTACTCACACACAGAAACACACACACACACACAGAAACACACACACACAGTGAGGAGAATCAGCATTCTTTGCTCGTCAGAAACAACTTGCACTCAGTGTTGTGCATTAGCCCACTTGGTGGAACTCCCAGGTAATCTTTCCATCTCTCTCTCTCCTCCCCTCTCCCTCTCTCTCAGACACACACACACAGAATATAGAGTCTTGTGATTCTCCTCCCAACTACCTAACTCCATAGCATTGCAGAGCAACTGCAGGTAATTAAAACTAATAACCCCATACATACACAGAGACACACACACACACACACACACACACACACAGAACTCCCCTACTCCTCTCCCTGAGGTTTCCAGCCTATCAGTGCACCTCTCTGCTCACCTAATTAAACTCTCTGCTCGTTACTGTCTTAATTAGTGGTCTGCTCAGAGTGAACTTAAAAGCTCCCTGACGAACCCCTCAATCACGCTACATCGCTCCTAGGTTGTCCGAGGGTTTTAAGGCTGACTGGTGGTGATGGATAGGCTCTTATCTGGACTCCTCTACTACCCCCCCCCCCCCACACCATGCCGTTATCCCCTCGGGGGGGCTGGCCCTTCGCTGACCAACTCAAAGCCTACGTACAAAGGGCCGTCACTACACATTTACATTTAGCAGACGCTTTTATCCAAAACCACTTCCTAAAATGAGGAATAACACTCAAGGAATGCAGAGGAGATGTCAGGTAACAATAACTACTACACAAATAAACACTACTATGCAGAGGATTAGAGTGCAGAAGTTGTTGTAAAGTTGTGGATTTGCCTATGCACCATGTCACTTTAACCTGACCTGTCACTTTAGCCTCCTGGACTGTCATCCAGGTATGTTGTGAGCAGTGTCCTCCTTTTTATCTGCCTATGTCAACGGTGATCCTGTGTGGGACTCCGTATATGTATATATGTGTTCTATGTCTTTTTCTGTGTGTCTATGGTGACGTCTTTGTCCTGTCATGCACACTGAAGCAAATCCCTAGCAACTTGCACCGAATTGTATGGCAATAAAGTATTGAATTTTAATTTTTGAATTTTAATTTTGAATCAGAAGTTTAAATGCTAGTCAAGCGTATATCAAAGGAGATGGTGGTAGAAGGAAAAGGAAGTTGAGGTAGAAAAAGGGAAGAAGGGAAGTGTATAGGAAGTGCATTGTTAGAAGTGACGTTCGATTACATTAGATTCAATCACTTCCAATACAATACCGCAGACAATCACTGAACCCCTTCGACGCTGCCTAGTAGATTGTGATTCAATTCTATTTTTGATTGGCGCCACTCAATAAAATTTTAATGCTTCTCAGCTGGGAATTTCAACACTGGTGTGCGTGGGCAAGTGACAGAAAGTTTCGACGCACTTATAAGGTGTTCCATTTGTCTTCTTGAGTCAGGTTCCGAGTAATTTTCCCAAGTCACTAAGAGGAAGTTGCAAATGGAATGCTCCCTGAAGTCGTATTCTGACTCGTCAACTTGTTGGATCCCAGAGTACCCAGAGTTTGAATTTCCAAGATGGCTGTGCCCAAAAAAATGGTCGCACTCCAAAGTTGTTTCTTTTTGCTAATTTTTTTTCACTTTCAGCAGCAGGGGTAAACATGTGTGAGATTTGTGTGCCATTAAATCAGTCATAGAAACAATAGTTTAGTCGCTATGTTGCTACGATGTTTGTTTGTGTAAAATACTGTGTAATGCTATGTTACAAACTGGTATTGCTATATCTGGTAGCAATCGCTAACAACTGACAATTGCTAACAAACAGTAGCATTTTGTTCTCACATCTTGTTCACAAGATTTGCTCTTGGGGTCCCCCTCTGGCTGAGAAGCGAAATAACAAAGTATGAACATAACTCCGATATGATATAGAGGGAATGCAAAGACAGCAATCTGTAGAAAAAGATCTCTGAATTCCTGTAGCATAGCAGCTCTTTTGTGATTCGATTTTTGAGGGGGAAGGGAGGGGGGGAGCAGTTTCCTACCCAAAACTAGAAAGTTGTTAGGTCGGTAACCGCCTAGAGG
>NW_027468640.1:10755472-10770472 GCF_046254945.1 Alosa pseudoharengus
GACAGCTTTGCAAAAAATCTTTCTCTGCTCATATTTGCTGGTCCACACAGGCAAGCAGGTAAACATACAAACACACACACACACACACACACACACACACACACACACACACACACACACACACACACACACACACACACACACTATGTACTCATACCAACATACACCCATGCATATAAACATGCACACACACAAAATATGCAAGCATGTGTTCTGACACACACACAGACACACACACAATATCTCCATCTTTCTCCATATCATCCTTCTATTCTGTCATTCATTCAGTATTTCAGAACTAGGTGACATGAAATATTTCACATTCGCACACAAGTTCAACCTGTGTGTGTGTGTGTGTGTGTGTGTGTGTGTGTGTGTGTGTGTGTGTGTGTGTGTGTGACCATGGAAAGTCTCTCCCCTTCCTTCCAGCTCCTTCCTCAGTAATGATATAATCCAACCCATACTGCAATCTTCCTCTCATCCTCTCTCCCTCCCTCTTTCATTAGTGTGAGAGTCATCCCTCGTTCTCTCTCTCCCTCCCTCTCTCTTCTTCGTGCACATCTCGCTCTCAGAAGACCGTCTCTCAACTCCAGCTGCATCATCAGGAACTTTCACTGGTGCAATAAGCCTACATAACACTCAGACCCAACTCTCATCTCTCTCTCTCACACACACACACACACACACACACACATACACACACACACACACACACAGTACACTCATGCTTCCCTCCACAGGTGGGAAGAAAAGCAAGGATGATGATGTCACATCCTCTTCCACTCCTTCTTTGATGAGTACATACTCCTCTCACACACACCCGCTTCAATGCTCTCCTGCCGTAATTTCCTCCGTGTGTGTGTGTGTGTGCGTGTGTGTGTGTGTGTGTGTGTGTGTGTGTGTGGGTGGCTCTCTTCCGTTCTTCCTGTGCCGTCCCGACGCCCCCAGCTTCCTAATATCCACCCACTCCCTCCTTTCTCTCTCTCTCTCCCTCTATCTCCCTCTCTACCTTTCTCTCTCTCTCCGTCCGTATTCTTCATGATCATCTCTTCCTCTACACCAGCGGCTTGGCGTCGCGTAGGCCTGCTGTCAGGACATTCCAACTGAAAACAATGCAGCCTAGTCTAATTAAACTGCGCTAATGCTTGCTCACGTGTGCGTGTGTAAAAGTCAAGCAAGCTAAAGAATGAACAAAATAAACATCTCATTTTGCCAACACAAGATACATTCCATGGTTAAATAACTTGTAATCGAACACTACTAATCTAACACTATCTAGCAAGGTAACAAGTGCAGAACTAAAGATAGAAAGCTAAAGGATTTGGGCATCGCAACAATGAAATCTATTGTAGCCTAGTAAACTATTCAACAGTACCCTATCCATCATGTCCAGTTTTTGCCTTAGTAGCCCATTCCAAAATCCCTTGGGCCAAACTATTTGGGGACCCCTGCTCTCGTCTTTTCATCCCCATATCCGCTCTTTTTCGATCATCTTTTTTCATATTCTTTCCATCCTGATCTCCTCGCTCCCTCTCCTCATTCTCTTTCTTTATTCTCTCCATCCCAATTCCATTCTCACTCTCCCTCTTTTCCCTCATCCCTCTCTCCCTCACCACTACTCCTTAGTAGCCCAGGTAGCAACTGATGGTGGAGAGACCTTGGCCCAGTCTGGTCTATAGCTATTATGCTATTATGTGTGTGTGTGTCTTAGTATGAGCGGTGTGTATTTGTGTGTTAGTCAGTCTGTGTTTGTGTAGGTCAGTCTGCGTGTGTGTGTGTGCGTGTGTGTGTGTGTGTGAAGGTGACTCTGGACAGACAGTGTGTAGTCTGGGGGCTGATAGCGGGTGATTGACGAGGCTGTAGCAGTGACAGATCACCCAGCCAGCAGACCCACAGTTTACTGCCTCAGGCCAGACACACAGCATTTACCAGACACACACACAACATTTACCAGACACACACACAGACACACACCTAAGCACGCACACATGCACACACACACACACACACACACATAAAAAGACACACACACTGCTAGTCACAGACATTTAGAAACACACACAAATACAAAATCACTGCCAGTCACACACATACACAGACATAAAACATACACAAATAGCACACACACACACACACACACACACACAAACTCATGACATGTACATACAAACATGTACATGTTTGTATGACATGTACATACAAACAAACAGCATTTAACTTTCAAAGATACCAAACCACTCATAGACACAAAGACAGAAGACCGAAGACAGACACACACACATACACACAGTACACACACACACAAGGACAGACACACACACATACACACACTCAAGACTGAAACTCAACCACTGATCCACCCTACTCTTGTTTCTTCTGCCTCTCTCCATCCCTCCTCCCCTGCCTCTCTCCATCCCTCCTCCCCTGCCTCTCTCCATCCCTCGTTCTTCAGAGGGATGAGGAGGGGAAGTGTTGAGTGCTGAGGAGAGAGCAGGAGGCTCAGAGGACACAGGATGAGCTCTTATCATCCACTTCTCAAGATATACCAGCTCTGGAGGGGTTCACATACACACACACACAAGCGCACCCCCCCCCCCCACACACACACACACACACAAGAGCACCACACACACACACGAGCACCATACACACACACAAACACACGAGCACAAGAGCACCATATACACACACACACACCATATACACACACACCCCACACACACACACACACACACACACAAGCACCCCCCCCCCCCCACACACACACACCAACAAAAAGGCAAACACACACTCTGGAGCAGCCTAAGGGATACAACAGGAGGTTTTGTGCTGAAGAGATCTTTAAACAAAACTTAGAACGGTTAGAGTAGAACACTCACTAATCAGCTGTATGTGTGTGTGTGTGTGTGTGTGTGTGTGTGTGTGTACTCTGTTGCAGGACAGTTTTATAGCACTGGAGCTTTTCTTTTTCCTCTCTCTCTCTCTCTCTCTCCCTTCCTCCCTCTCTCTCTGGTTGCGGAGGTCACTGTTGATCTCTATCATCACTGGAACAATGGCCACCGGATGAACCACACAGACACCACACCACAGAACCACCCATCACACTCTGAGGCCCAGCGGAAGCACTGGACACTGGGGTGTGTGTGTCAGTGTGTGTGTGTGTCCTGGCTGTCCAGTGCCACTTCAGCATAGAGTCGTTTTACCTCTCACTCGGTCTCTCTTTTTTTATCACTCACACACACACACACACACACACACACACACACACACACACACACTCACACACACACACACACACGTTATCTCTCCTACTTTCCTCTTGCATGTGGGCCTCTCTCTCTCTCTCTCTTCACTCTTTCTTTCCTTTCTCTCTCTCCTCCTCTCATATTCTCTCCGCCCTCACTCTAGTAATCTGGCATGTGTCCAAACCCACACTACATAAAGCGTGCACACACACACACACACACACACACACACACACACACACACACACACACACACTACATAAAGCACCTTTGTGTGACATGATGTCATCCACCCCACATACCCTATATGGAAACAGAGCGCCTGTGAGAAAGAGAGGGAGGGAGGGAGGAATAGATAGAAGGAGAGGTGGAGAAAAGAGGCAGAAAGGGCAGCGAAGTTAAAAAGAGAGAGAGAGAGAAAGAGAGTGAGAAAGAAATAAAGAAGTGATTGACTGATATAGAAAGACAACAAGAATGAAGGAAATGTTCATTTTTCTCGCCAGATACTCATAAAATCCAACCCAGTGAGGACTGGGTGAAAGGTGTTAGTAACGTGAGCTTAGCATCACAACCCTTTTAAAGATGCGTGAGCTTAGCATCACAACCCTTTTAAAGATGCGTGAGGTTAGCATTACAACCGTTTTAAAGATGCGTGAGGTTAGCATCACAACCCTTTTAAAGATGCGTGAGGTTAGCATTACAACCGTTTTAAAGATGCGTGAGGTTAGCATCACAACCCTTTTAAAGATGCGTGAGGTTAGCATCACAACCCTTTTAAAGATGCGGGATGTGAGCTTAGCATCACAACCCTTTAAAGATGCGTGAGGTTAGCATCACAACCCTTTTAATGATGAGGGACGTGAGGTTAGCATCACAACCCTTTTAAAGATGCGGGACGTGAGGTTAGCATCACAACCCTTTTAAAGATGCGTGAGGTTAGCATCACAACCCTTTTAAAGATGCGGGATGTGAGGTTAGCATCACAACCCTTTTAAAGATGCGGGACGTGAGCTTTAGCATCACAACCCTTTTAAAGATGCTTTTTAAAAGGGGGTTACAAGTGTATGCACATGCACACCAACTTGTCAGGTGGGAGACAAAAGAGCATTTTTAACAAACAAAGAGTACAACCCTTCTCTTTTGCAGCATAGCCAACACACAGGCACACACACACAGGCACACACACACAGGCACTGTGTGGTCACACAGGCTCCGTGGTCAAGGCCACTCACAATACACCACAACAGAGTGGGCCAGGCTCGTCCAATCACATGCAGGCAGGAAGTATCTGACCAGGCTTGTCCAATCACATGCACTCAGGAAGCAGCAGGGAGTAAATGTTTCTGTGGGGCCTCATTATTACCCATCATCACCGCATTTAAGCCAGGAAGGGGCTCTTTCACAAGCACAGGCATAACAGAACACACACAAACACATTGATCCATGTAGACACAAGCACAAACAAATGTTGAACTTCAATCTTTCCACACACACACAGACAGACAGACAGACATAAACCAGCCGAGCCAGACACAAGCACAAACACATGCAACAATATCCACTGCTGTGCGCACACACACACACACACACACAGACACACACACACTAACTGGATCATTGAAGCCCATCTAGGCAAGACCTCCTCATCTGTTTTTTTTTTCTAATCTCCTCTGAAACCCCACATTATCCACAGCAGCAACGTCTACACAGACACAGTCACACACACACACACATACACACACACACTTTTAAACATACAGCCAGCCCCATGTAGCTCTGCAACGAATGTCAGACATCGTCCACCAACAAACATGATGCCTAAAACAAGAAGTTGTTTGTCACGGTGTGTCAGCAGCTTCTTAGAACGTCATATATCTTGTCAATCGGCCATTTCTCTGCATCCTTTGTCCCGATGTATGACCGATGAGACAAGCTAAAACCCTCCTGTTGTAAGAAAAGGCCATCCTACCACCCAGGAGCACCCATGGGTCTTCAGGAGTGCGAAGGCCAGGCCTATGAGAGGGCCGTTCCCTCACCATCTCCAAACAAACGTGCTGAAAGACGGTCAACACCTGCATCGTGGGCTTACTAAAGCCCGGCGAAGGCCAACACAACTGATTAGTGCTTTTTGACCTCCCTTGGTTGCCGTATGGGGGCTGGGAACAGGGACAGCACAGCACGTGAGTGTTTTTCCGCCTCCAACACACACACACACACACACACACACACAAAGTGCTTGTAAAGTGTAAATATTTAGCCCATCGGTGGCCTGCTGTGAGCGAGGCCTTGGTCACTCAGAGGAGCACAGTGACCTGGGAGGTATGCAGCAGTAGGGCGGGCTCCAACGGCGGGACTCCTACCCCATAACCCCTTCACTGCTGAGGGGCCAGAACAGTAGGCCACATGTTTTGTTTGACTGCTATTAACTATTAACACGTATGAGAGTATGCGGTGTTAACTTTGTACAGGTATATTGATATTATTTAGTAAGATTTTATTACATCATGTCTAATCTAACATCATTATTTCTCCTCAACCTCTCGCCATCAGAGGTGGTTGAGGGAGACTTGGTGGTGGAGGTGGTGGTGGAGGTGGGGGGACTGAGATGGGCTTACCTGCCCAGCGTGGTGGCCTCCACCTGGGGAGGAGGAGAGAGCTGCCTGGGTGAGAGGTGGACCGACAGACCCAGGACGCGGGGACGTCTGGAGGTCCCAGAAGGGAGAGAGAGAGGGAGGGAGGGAGGGCAGAGTTTGTAAGTAAACACGATTTATTGTCCTTGTGCAAGTACAAGTACAGAGACAACAAAATGCAGTTAGCGTCTAACCAGGAGTGCAAAAAAGCAGAAACGTGCAATGTGAACAGATTTGATGAAAACATTTGGATACACATTTATGGATACAATGTGCCATTATAATTTAAAGTTATAAGTTATGTTTTATTATAATTTCTAAAACTAATAGTCCTGTTTCTTGATTGTGATTGACTGAATCAAGTTCGATTTCAGCATAAACATACACCGCAATTCGTTCTATATTACTGCGCTACCATAACTTGATACAAAAGTTCAAGTAGCTGCGTCTCGACGTTGCTTGACAATCATTCAGATAGAGGAAATATATTTCTTGGCGGAACAATGATTATCTATGAATAAATCGTTACATTTCTCGTTGCTGTGCCTTTACTTTATGAAACTTTGCCTTTGTATTTATAGCAAAAGTTTTAGAAAAGCAATAAGCCACTCGAGTCCGCAGGTTACACTGAATTTACAACAGCTAAGGGGGGTTGTAGGCACTCCGCTAGCGCGTCGTTAGCCTTAGCCGCTGTAAAATCTGTAACCTACGGCCTCTTGGGGCTAATTGCTTAAATAAAAAGTGGGAGCATTTTATGCTTAGATGGTGACAATGACATTAGTGGCAAAGCCCTGACAAAGACATCATTGGTTGTGTCACTGCAGCACAGTGGACAGCACTCTGGTCTGTTTCATGGTGTGGGGGAGTGACCTTGAATGAGTTGTGTGGCACGGCAGTCCAGACTTACCCCATCGTAAAAGCCGATTGGCCATTTGGTCTGCCACTCAAGAGGCACGAGAAACTCTGTCATGATTGGCTGTCGTGATCCTCAGACAAACTCTCTGACCCTCGCGGTGTTGGTACTGCCCAGCTCGTTCATCAGCATTCAGGTTTGCTTGCGCTTCTCTACAAAAACACAACAAGGAGCCCGTTGAGCAAATCGGTGTGTGGTGTTTGCCGTATCCCGAACAACCTTAAAGACAATTGCACCCCGAGGGCCATTTACACGTGCAGCAAGGAATTTGCTCAAATAGACTGTTCTTTCCTGCAGCCTACAGGGGAACATGGTAGCCTAAACAGACAGACACACAATGAGCAGAGAGCTCCCCCTTGAGGCAAAAAGAAAGAAGTGATACACATTTGGCTAAATTCAGCACAATGAACACCCTAATCACAACATGCACTCAAGCTTGGCAGTATAATAACAAGAGAAAATGCAGGAAAATGGCTGTAAACTTGGATGAAGCGCAATCAGTCACGCATATAACAGTCAGAGAGTGTACTACTACCACATGGTACCTGCTTCATACCTTCTCAGTGGAATAACACACATTATGCTTATGCAATATGCCAGGGCTGTACGTTACCTTTTTTTGTGCATAACACTGGTGCTACACAGGTTGATAGTTTTGTAGCACAATCCACAAAATCTCTAGCGTCGGCATGCAGTTAAAAACACCTCATCTGTAGGCTACACTCCAGAAAACATTTTAAATAAGGTGTTACTGGTGCTAAGCTGATAAATCATCCATCATCTGTCATTTTATAAAGCTGATAAATCAATCATCACTGTTTTTTTGTAGCATGTGCTACAAACACAGCACAGTGGCCTACAGCCCTGTATACTTTTACTGGAACAATACATGTTAACATCAACAATACAAACCATGGCCATATAAAGGCTTAAAGCAACACTATGTAACAAGTTTACAAGAGAGCTAACAGTCAAAGGCATGAAAAACCTTACAAACACCAACCCAGAGCCTTCTTGGCGAGCTAACATGCTAATTGGTGCCTTCTGGCAATAGTCAGCTAAATGTCAAGGTTTCCTTTCATTTTTGCAGTGTGTCCCAGTCCAGGATACAGAACTAAATTGTTCACATCCTGGATGGTTGGTGGGAATAGCACAGGTGTCTATTTATCTTTTACATGACCACAATCAAAATGGATTTGAGGATGATAGCAACACTAGTTGCCCGGAAAAAAAGGCATTACCTCAGAAGTAGCAAATTGTACATAGTGCTGCTTTGACACTGAAAAAATTATGAATATGTCAAATCACAAACATAGTTAGCAAGAAAACATCAATTATATTAATCTCAGAGCCACAAACGTGATCAGCTTGCTGCTTCACCATATCACAAAGCCTACAACTACGATCCCCTTTAAAGTTACAACCTTGATTATCCCACAAACCACAATCATCAAGGCTACAATGATAAAAATAACACCAGTAGGGCTTTTTTAATCAATTTTAATGCACATGGTATCTATTTAGTGTTAAGGGGTACCCAATTTCTCTAAAACCGACAAAAAAGTGGTATGCTATCTTACCATCAAAATGAATCTAAAGCTGTTATTTTAAGCAAAATACAACATGCCGTAAAAAAATCAGCGCTACACTCTGGGGGCATGAACATGGGAGCTCATGAACATGCCCCCAGAGTGTAACGCTTAGCTGCCTGGATACTTAAGCTGTTGGCTGTAGCAATTCGAGCTAGGTGAAACCGCTTGTTTTCCTTTTTTTCGTACCGACGGTACTCGGTGATCTCAACAAACGCAGACGTATGTGAAAAATCGTCAGATTTCCCCTTTAAAGCTGCACTATGTACACAGGCTTGTGACAGAAAACGGCATCTTAAAACTTAAAGCAGCACTACGTACACTGGCTTGTGACCGATAACAGCATTTCTGATACTGCCAACGTGTGCCCTGCACTCCTAGTAGCCTACTGCACGATGTAGGAGGAGCATGACTCTTTTCTGCAGATTTCCACGCACTAGCCACCACCTTAGCACTGAATGGGTACCTACTACGTAGGTATATATAAAGGAAAAAAGCACCACCCCTTCCCAAATGTTGGTAGCTTGTTGCCACCTAGTGGAGAGCACATCTCCACTAAGCTTCAACCAATGATAAACTGACGAAGGTAAGGCCCTGGATGTAGTTTTGTTTACAATAAATGTAGCCTACAATTGCAAGCGACCCAGACAGTGTGTGGGAGTCTTTCTAGGTCCACTGACTGTGAAAAAAACAGAACTCTAAAAAACAATATCAAAACTGAAACTGTATATTTTTGCCGTCACTGGTCTCAACACTTAAAACCCAAAGGATCGCTTAGTTGGATTTGCAGGTTGTTTAGGGTTTACAAGTCCACCAACACTACCGAAGATAGATTTAAATGAATTCGAATGAAGTTGATTTGCACTTTGTGACTGTATTTTAGGCAAATATTGTGTATGCTTAAAATTCAATAAAAATTGGTTTGCAAACATAAGCAAGTACAGGTGGGTGCCATAGACAAAAAGTTTATTTTCGCAAAAAAATATTCAATTTAATTCTAAACTTTATTTTCACACCAGACGACATGTCAAATCATTTAAACCAACCTCAACAACACATTATTTTGCCTTTCAATTGTGGGTCATTCTATGTCAAATCTGATTGGTTGTTGCAGAACCATCTCAGATTTTGTTCAAAACGTTATATCTTTATCTTATAAACTCTATATCATGACTGGGTCTAAAAACTGAAGCCTGTAAAATATTTCTGTTCAAATCTTTTCATTTTATTTCCAGCCCTTGAAATTACTTCAGTTTTACAGCCTGGAAAAAAAAAATTACCTGGGAGGCAATGTTTGGGCATTAATATCATGAAAAGTAGTATTCATATGCAGCCAAAATGTTGTAGGCTGAAGGACAAATATGTTCTCAGTATGAACGACAGTGCTTCCCATACATTGACTTATTTGTGGCGGCCCACCACCAGTGTTGGAAGTAATGCATTAAAAAAGTATTGTAATTACAGTAATGCATTGCTTTTTGCTGTAATGCAGTAATGTAAGGCATTACCAATACAATTTCAGTAATATTTTACTCGGTACAATTGTCAGTAACTGAAGTTACTTTGCTTTTTAATCCAAAATTGAGAAATGCTCGATTGGCACCAGAGAAGATTATCCAAGAATTAAAAAGTAATCTATGCTGGTCCTGGAATTTGATTGCCTTGTTCAGATGACTGTAGAAAGGGAATTTGAGTTATCTCTGCCATTCATGCAACAGATCTAACATGGTTAGGCTATACTTCTCATTTCAAGCAGTGAGAATAACTAAAATGTTGCTTTTACAGACAAAGATCATAGCCATTATTCTCAAACTATTTGCATTAAGTCTACACCACTGTAAGTGGAAGGAAAGGCAACCAGCAATGATGAGAACCATTTAAAGTCAACATACAATTTCTCTATGGCTATATTTTACTATATTAAGTTGTGAGTGACCTTTGGCCTTTGGGGCCTACATTGTCCCATAAGCCATAACTGCAACCATTATATTGTTCTTTTGTTAGACTTAACCCTAGCTCAGTCATTATGCCATACCACATCACCTCCTGCCGTGTAATGAGCTGCATTGAACACATGAAGATCTATTGAGAACACCAAATCCATATTTCCTGTTATGGTGAAAGTAATGTAAACGTAGTGTAATGCCTTACAATTCAAAGACAGTAATATTGTAATGTAACAAAAATTACTTTGAGATGACAGTAACAAGTAATAAATAATGCATTACGCTTTTGAAGTAACTTGCCCAACACTGCCCCCACAATATCAACATTGACCACCCAGTGTTTCCCACAGAATTGGATTAAATTTGTGGCGGTAGCTGACTTGGACAAGGGGGGGGGGGGGGGGGGGGGGTTGGAGGATGGGGGGGTATTAAGATCGTCTTGGTAGTGTATAGGTCTAATTGAGTGCCTGCCACATAAGACGTTAGTGAGTAACACAGTTAAAAGGCTGCTGATGTGTGGATGCAATTCATAACGTTTTCTACATAGTTAAAATAAAGGTTGTACTTCTCCTTGGGACAAGCACTTTTGAATTTTGGAAAACACTTTTCCATTTACATCGGGATTTTGTAAACATTCAGTGTCAGTCAATAAAATGAGCCCTTCAACGAAATTGACAAGCAGCTGTAAGTAGCCTAGGCTACGCATGCTAAATTTGACATCCAAACAGTATTCTAACGTTAGCTTTGAGATACTGCTTGATTGCATAACTTAACTTAGTTTAGTCTCGTTAATGTAGCCTACTATGTTGTGATAAGACCTTAGCAGAGTTAACTTCAATGCAGCAGTTTTGAACAAATTTGCGCAGCATGGTCACTATGCTAAGCGGATTTAATAGCAATTTAGCCAGACGTCTTCTATGCAATGCTTCTATGTGGCAACAACAATCCTTTAACAATCGTGAATATTTTGTTAAATGCACATGCAGAGGAAGGGCAGCAGGCTACGAGAGAGAGCGGGGAGGGGTAAGGAAAGGCTGCGTGCGTAAAAAGCGCAGCTCAATGGCAATGCAAGGATTGGATCTTATATTTAATTTAATTTAAATTAAATTAAACATAGAATATTAATCTGTGGCGGCCGATTTTGATTTCATGGCGCACCGCCACAGATAAGTCAATGTATGGGAAACACTGCCATCACGCAATGATTTTCCAGGTTGTACTAAATTGTGCTTAAATCTGGTTAGCATCATAACCACACTGTGCTAATTTGTTAAAAACTTTTGTATTCAAGTTAATTCTGCAAACCAACCACCACAAATGGAATTCAATTCTGTGGGAAACACTGAACGAACTCATACAAGTTTGTATGGCATGCTCATTGATTTTACACTAGGCCCTATATTTGGAAAAAAGGGCAAAAAGAGTGACATTTAGGGTTCTACAAACCTGTTTTTGTACGCACAGCTCTACACGCATGGCGCAAAGCACCACATCATCACATACCCTTCACCATATCTCACGATTGGCATGGGGTACTTTCCATAAAATCATCTCTCAATGCAAATCAAACCAGCTATTTGGCTAACTGAAATAACACCATGCCAATCTCTAGGTATGATGAAGGGTATGTGATGATGTGGGGCTATTTTAATTCCAAAGGCCAAGGGAACTTTATCCGGATGCATAGGATCCTGTGAGAACATGTTTGTCTTCCAAAGCTTTTTAAGATATTAATGTCCAAACATGCCTTCATGATGAGACATCTGTTTTGTGTCAAATTGAAAATAAAGGGTGAAACAAAATACGAAAACGTTGGAATGGAAAAAATTAAAATATTCTACTGGTCTTGAAGTTTTGGGACCTAAACATTATGTAGACAAACTTTGAGCAAAATCTGAGAGAGTGCAGCAACCATTTTCCTGGATTCTGTTTGATTTGACACGTAATGACCCTGAATGTGTCAGTTTATGTGTATTCAGGGATGTCTCTTTATCTGTTCTCTTTATCTCTCTCTAGCTCTTCCTCTTTCTGTCACTCACTCTTACTCAGTTGAGTGAAGTTTGAGATTACAGGACGTAACACACCCATATGAATTGATGAATATCGCTGGCAGTTCCCCACCCACCAGGACCACGCCAGCCAATTGACTTGAGAGAAGGGTGTATTACCATGGGGATGTTACAAGGACTTTCACTTTTACACTATCAAGAGCTGTATTGTATTGCTGGCCTTGGGCCTTACACTTTTCCGGGAACTTTCAGACATTCCTTTTGGCTCATTCGAACACAGAATCAAATCAGTGATCCTCATATATATAAACTTTTTATTTTTATTTGTGAAGTTAGACTTGACCTTTGACCCTGTAGCGTAGCGTGACTCACCTCGGTCTCTCCTCTTTCTACCTCTTCCTTCCTCCATCTCTCTTTTCGTCCCTCCATCTGACACCATCTCTCTTTCTCACTCACACCATCTTTCTTTCTCACTCTCACACCATCTTTCTTTCTCACTCTTACACCATCTCTCTCTCACACCATCTCTTTCTCACTCTCACACCATCTCTCTTTCTCTCTCTCACACCATCTCTCTTTCTCACTCTCACACCATCTCTCTCTTCCTTACTCACACCATTTCTCTCCCATTCTATCAATCTTTTACAGGATGCTTCACTAGAACTTCTCTGTGTCTGTATCCAAGAGAGATGTGAGGACCAAGATATTATGTCTCTACCTTAGCAGTTGATGATCCGCCACTCTAGCCACACGTGTTCACTGAGTACGAACTGCTGCAAAGATTGATCAAACTGACTTGTACTGACATCATTCATTGTAGAGGTAAAAATAGCCTACAACAAGTCCTTTGATATTTGTCTCGACCCTATCCTTACACAATCAAAAAGCAATTATGCCCATCATTAGTATTATACAATGCACAGAGTGGATGGTTCCTAATGGTGCATGTCCCAACAATCACTTCATCCTATTTCATAATTTTAGATTGATTGCTCTGGAGAGCTGAATAACATCAATTAGTGGTGCTGGAGCGCCCTCTTGCGTTCGACATGGGTCATTACGTCTACTACGCAAGGGGGCGGTGACAGTGAGGAAAGCGGAGAGGGGTGGAGGACGGAGAAAAAAAACAACAGAAAAAAATTCAAACGTTCTTCCTGGAAATTCTATGAACCGCCACAACTTCACCACATGACATTTCAGAAAGAAAATGCGACACTCCTCTAGTACTAGTAGGCCCGGATTTCATTCAGTGGCCACTGTTACATCACAAATAATTATTTAAATACACGCCAGGTTTACACCCAGATCTTACGCGGTAGTACAGAACGAAAGCTTTTACAGATGACGGATTTATTAGATGTAGCCTAATTGTTGGAGTCGTCATTTAGTTAGCGAGAACGCGTGGGTTTCTGCTATTAGTAACGGCATCGCATCAGCACCCCCAACTCCTACTCATTTCCCGTAAACCAAGAGTAACTGTATGAGCTCATCAGTTTCCTTAGAAGCAGCTAGGGAGGCCAAGTTTCTACAAATTAAACACTCATACGACACACGCCAACTGATGTATCCTTCTCCAAACCTCTGGTGCAGAGAAAGCGAAGTTGAAATGAATGGCGAAAATATGTTGCGCTTACATTTTAATAAGGGGGCTGGAGATTCAACATAGTAATTAAGGCGATTAACTACGCAAAAATGACATTAATCAATGCGCGCAACAGAATGGATAGGGTTGAGAAGATTTACCGGAACGTTCCAGATTATCTGGAAGCAATCGCATCCAGGGGCGTAAAGTACCTGTTATTGATGTGTTTGGATGCAGATGCAAAAGTGTAAAAAGTCCTTTGCCGCCCGCTTACCTGCTGCCAAAATCAGAGAGTGCCTGGGAGGTGCCGTGTCCCTTTTCCATAGTGGTAAATTGTACAGTGTTGCATCCCCAAAAGACGGTTATGTCACGCACTCCCCTCTTCCCACCCGAATGGGCGCCTGGAGAGTCACGCAGCATGAGCATGGTCATGTTTGAAGGTTTAATTATGCATTCCAAATCGATACGCATGTTCCTAATGACGGCGTGAGGATGCACTTCCACACGCGCAAATACGTTATGAAACCGAAGCGAAGATGTGGCCGTCACTGTGGCTTGTTTCAAGCTATTTCTTCCTCAAACGTTTGCCATGTAGGTCAAACATGATCACAAAAATTGCCAGACAATGTTTGTCAAAACGGCGGACAGTGGTGTATGGCGCGGAAATCCGCGCAAGCTGGACGAACGCGTTCGCATGTCCAGGAGCCATGAGGCGGTGTGTGGCTGAGATCTGCAGCCGCTGGCCAACACAGGCAGAGCGGTGGAGAGGATATGAAATTGCGCAGTTTTAATTCCATTGCAACGCAGACACTCCGTTTCTCTTCTTCTTCTTGTCGTCCCCCTCTCCGATGTTTCGGGCGCTATCCTTTCCTCCTCCCTCTCTCACTTTTACTCTGGAAGTCTCTTCCCTCCCTCATGCAGGTTATTTTCGGTGGACGAGTCTTAGACAGAAGGGCCCCGCCTCCACACTTCTCGGGAAAGCACGGGAGGCTGTGACTTCCCAAAAAATCCCACCATTTCTTCATTCTTTCCGGGAAACAGTCGGGAATATCGCACGGCGTCTTCCTCAAACGCAAACATTCCTTT
>NW_027468640.1:10775472-10785472 GCF_046254945.1 Alosa pseudoharengus
ATAATCTATCTAGCTATATACCTGTCTATATACATATCTATTTATCTATAATCTGCGCTATCTACTGCTGAACAATCCCTTAATCGTCTCTTTACTCCTCACTCGTTACTCTCAAGGGTCTCAAGGTGGGCTTTGGTCTGTAGCCTCCCCAAGGTGACGTAATGCAATGCATTGTGGGGGAAAGGAGAATCACTTCAAACACTGTGAAATAGTACCTGCTTTTTTGTATTATATTCCGTTTTGTGATACCCAACAACATCAAATACAATGGATAACAGTTTAAATGTTTATTACCAACAAGCAAATTGTGCAAATTCGTTGGAAAATGAACCCTGCAACACGGCCTTTAAAGCTTTTGCAGCACATTATATGAGCAGTAATTTCAGTAGAGTGTCTTGGAGTGGATCTGAATTAATAAAAAGAAGGGGAGAGAAATGGTGTGAGAGTGAGAAAGAGATAAAGATGGTGAGAGGGGAAGAGACAGAGGTGGGGAGAAGAGAAAGACTGAGTGACAGAGAGAGGGAGAGAAAGAGATACAGAAGAGATGAAAAGGAAGTCGAGAAAGTGAGAGAGGCCTGACACTCCTTTATCAAACCTTTGCCATACAGTACTTTCACATGCTCACACATCTGATTGAGGGAAATTTGGATGTTTTTGAGAGAGAGAGGGAGAGAGAGACAAAGAGAGAGAGAGAGAGAGAGAGAGAGAGAGAGAGAGAGAGAGAGAGAGAGAGAGAGAGAGAGAGAGAGAGAGAGAGAGAGAGACCCTGTGACACATGTCTGGCATATGATGAAAAATACCTGTGATCTCCCCCATTGCTTAAACAACACATTTACTTTGCTCTCATAGACAAAGTTCTCTTCATGTAATAAATAGCCATCCAGGTGTCGCACCAATTTCTATCCTACTCAATACCTCACTGCACACACTGATACTGTGTAAGTCCATAGCACTCTTTAGCGCACAATATATCAAGACAATCCAAAGAGATTTTAAATGATTTTAAACTATTGTGGCATTGTATTTCGTGTATAAGCACCTTTGTTAAGTTCTTTTTTTTTATGTTTTTGTGTGCATTTTATGTGTGTATTCCTTTTACAATATTTGGTGTGTGCTATTACAGCAAAAGAAATGTATTGAAATCATAAAAATCATAACAGAAAACAGATGCCACCCACACTGGACAATGCTTTCCAGTAAGCCTTGGACTGTGTTGGCATACATATAGGTCACAGCACTGACCAACAGGCGGAGCTTAATGCGGACAGAAACAGCTAAAGTTAGCTTCAGGCAGCGCCTGACAGTGTCACCCCGTCTCATGTGCAACAACTGTCGCACTCTTGAGATAACAAACATCCGTTCGCTCACACCAGGCCTGAGAAAGATGGAGCTGAATCCAACTGTCTCTCTCTCTCTCTCTCTCTACTCTATGACACCTAAGTGTGTGAGTGTGGAGGAGCTGTTTCATTTTGGTGTGTAAAATGTACCCTGCAGTGCTGCCACTGCTGATAATGGACTTAGCTACATGATTTCTGCTTTCTGCACACCAGACATCTGACGAACATTATAAAATAGACGTAAGCATAAATACTCATAAATGCTCATATCCCTTTACAGGTGCGGTGAAACACTGATTGGTCAGCATTCATTATTTTTAGATACAATTAAATTAGTCTGAGGGGAAGCATCTAGTGAGCGGACTTCCATTTTTGTCCAGCACCTACTACGTGTGTCTTGATGTGCGTGTCTTTTTGAACTTCCATCCAATCCCAAACTCACCTTGGGTGGGTAGAGGAGGTTGTTGTCATCCACCGTGGACACAATAAACTCCCAGGAGAGTGTGTCAATAGACACCTGTGAGGATAGAAAGAGTGTGTTAATACTTTACAGTAGCTGCTTTCAGACCTACGTGTAAGTTTGCATGTTCTGTGCATATCAAGACGTTGGGCCGCATATCTGAACAACATATCCTGACATTTGGAACTCCAAACTTAGGTGGCTCTTACACTACTCCCCTCCAAGTATTTTCGGCGGACATTATGTAAATGAGCTCATATCTGAACGAACAATAAACATGCGTCTAGGATTCACACCACGTGAGGGCATGTTGATTCAACACGTTTGTTTCAACGCGCACTGGCAAGGGAGAGCACTCGGCTCAATGAACGGCTCCACGACCTCAACTCGCTCATGCAGCAGGTGATCAAGAGGTTGTCAGGCCCATATCCAGTAGCAACCTCCTCATGATCCAGCGTGGAGGCCAGAGTGTGTGGACGTGTGTGTGTGTGTGTGTGTGTTTTATCCTCACGTTTTGCTGCCTGGCTGAGTTCTGGAGCACAGCGGTGAGGAACCCGGTGGGGAAGGTGAAGCTGGACAGCCAGAAGAGGACGGGCGGGTGTGCCGTCTCCGCCCAGCGGGCAAACTGCTCCACGCGCTGGCACAGGTCCCGCGTCCACGACGCCAGAGGCTTCAGAGACGGGTACGTCTACGCAGGGAGAGGGGTGAGAGAGACGGAGAGATACTTTCATGTTTTCTGTATTTCTATACTCTATGTTCTCAGGCAACACTAGTTCTATTTGAGTGGTCATGCCCATAAAGTTTATAGAATTTAATTAAATTGATAAAGAGAGAGATAAAGAGAGAGAGAGAGAGAGAGAAAGAGAGAGAGAGAGAGAGAGATGGATAAATCATTATGGGAGACTGATCTTAACATACTGAATGTGGTGAATGTATTTCATTAGACATGGGAGATGATCTATTTCCAAGGTGAACAGCTCTCTTAAAGGAAAGAGGGAGTGCAAGTCTGCTGTGTTGTGCAGGCACTGACAAATGAGGTGGGCAGAGTCATCCATGTGGATAGACGTTATTCATCTTTTATCACCCGGAGAGAAAAAATACTCTTTTCTGATTGGCTGGCGTGGTGGCTATTAATTCTGAATAACGGGACACCTATGAAGTAGATCTGGTAAAAAAAAAGTTTAATCACCGTTCCATATCAATGCTTATGAATGGTAAATATAACAACCATAGTAGGACGACGGTTGAGCCTGGAAGCAGGCTTCGCAACAATGGAATCAACTGTAAACAAGATAACTGCCAATGCTATCGCTGTTATAGGGCCAAAGAAAGTTGTTGTGAAAAGGGAGTCTCTCCTTTTCCCCAAACTGCCTGACCCTTTCCAGAACATTTAGACTGACTATTTCTCCTACACCCACAAATACTGAAGCACTCTCGCACGCACATTTTCACTCCCTGCAATTGGGTCACGTGTTCCCTGGTTGGAAATGGGGATTGGGAAATGTGTTTGATTGTGCGGGGTGGCTTTCATCCCCATTTTAAATAACTGTATGCAGAGCCATATAAAGGTAGAGTTGCGACAATGGGTGTTCAAAATTCGTTAAGGTGACGTGGTTCATGTAAACTTCAAAAAGTTCCCGGAAGTGATTGACAATGGATTAGAATGCATTAAATAAGCTACTGTTCAATGAGAGACAGAGCCACAATTTTGGGTAATTGACAGACAATAAATGCATTGATATACGATATTTATAACACAGTGTAATTATTGTGTAAACTGTGTAGTTATCCTACCATTACAACAATATTAAATTAAATTCCAGACCGTAGCCTGCTAAATATCGGAAGGTGACCTTTTTTTCTCGCTTTTACGTATGTGTCACTTAATATTAATTTCTGTACAAAACCAAGACGGGAGATTCTTTAGAAAACACAATAGCACCCACCCTATAAGTGTAGCCTAGGCCTATCTAAATGATCGTTATAAAAAAATGACCTAGTACGTGACTCAAGAGCTGTAAACAGTGTTTTTGAGACTGCGTGTTGCCTACAAAAGCGCATGGATATTTTAATTTTGCAACGAGAAACTGTAAGCTAGTCTTAGTCTAACATTAACTGGTTTGAGTTTTCTCCCCAACGTTTTCTGTTCTTCACTGATCTGAGATAATGAGCGAACTACCTTAACCCATTCGCGCTGGATGCTGCATGACGCAACATTGACCCTCCCGCTGGATGCTGCGTAGCGCAACATTGACCCTCCCGCTGGATGCTGCGTAGCGCAGCATGCTTTTTATTTCATGTTTCTAGGTGCTACAGAGGCTTAGATATAAAATTTTGGTAGACGTTGACAATTTTTAGTATGTTTTCAGAAAACCCTCAGGAAATAAGGTTATTTAGTCTAGAATGCCATAGGATTCTATAGGCGTTTTTAGCAGGCATTTTAGGCGTAAATGGGTTAAGTAGCTAGCGTCTCGGGAGAATAAAAAAAAAGTTTAAACGTTTTCTCGAGTGTAATGGTGGGCATGTTAAGTTAACCATAGCATTACCTACACAGTAACCCCATGGTAATGCGATGCGAGTGATCATAATAACATATAAAACGTGATAGTCCTTGATAAATAATATTAACTCATAAACAACAGCATTTTGTGACCGTTTGTCATTCACTGTGCTATGAATACAGCATTAAGATGCTAGGCTAAAGAATTGAGATTCAGAGAACCTGCATGGTTGTGCTCATCCTGTCAGAAAATAGCAATTTGATCAGTGATCATGCATCATATCAGCGCAAGCTTGGTTTGAAACTGGTTTCTGGGGACGGGGCTTACACGATCCTTCACTGGGCTAGTGCCTGCTGTGTTGCAGCTCCCTCAAATCTATATAGGTTCTCATCAGTGTTGTAGTCAAGTCACTATGCCTCGAGTCTGAGTCAATTTTAGCGCAGTTTGGGAGGGGCAGAAACAGAGCAGGGCCCGTCTTAGTAGCTTCTTTCTGACTCCCGTGACGTGAACACTGGCTACCTGCAACTGCATAATTATGTTATCACTTCACTGACACTATGGAGACATATTTCACATCAACAATAGAGATGAAAACTAGCTTTCGGTTAACGGAGATCCAGATCATCTGCCTAATTAATTTCTTTGCGCAACAGGCCACATTCTACGTTCATTTCAGCGAGATAAGTGAAATAAATGTTTTTTTAAGCTGCCATCGCCATAGGCTACTATTTGCTACGATATTCACCTGTTGCTATTTCCTTTTTTTCGTGCAGTGGATTAGGCTATCAAATCGCTCGTTTGAACAGTAACAGTAATCCACTTCATTCGTGGTTTTAAATATAGTTGTTTCTGGCCTACCCACCCATGAGAGGTTCAGTTTGTCAGTTTCACTTGCGCAAACACGTAGGCCTACATTGAAACTCTACATGGACACTCTACTAGGCAATTTAATGTTATGCTTCTATATTGTATGACACCAAAATTAAGAAGTAGGCTATGCTATATCTTGATCAGGAAAACTTTTAGTTTATTTTTCTTTCATCCGATTACTTGGAGGTTGGAATAGCCTGCTGCAAATTAACAGACAGAAGCACGGCAGGGCACGCCCCAAATGAAAATGAATGAATGGAACGCTTCTCGCGTCAGTCAGGAAAAACACTGTCCAAGTCACGGTGATCAGCTATCCAGCAGCAGTGTGTGATGTTTAGCCTAGGCTGAGTGTAATCTTAGGTAATGTCATGTCATGTATGAGAAAACTAATATTGCCTGGCAATACTACATTGAAATAGCGTGTCTCCATGTCTCCAGGCATTTTGGTGTTAAAGTTTGCTTTGCATGTGAACATGATGTGCCTTGCGATGTAGCCTATGACACGAAGCAGTAGCCTAACATTCCCTTGAACTAAAATTAGTAGCCTATTACAAATAATTTAGATATTAAAATCATATAGCAAATTATAGCCTAATGACATATTACAAAAAAAAGTCGAGTCCTTGACGAGTCATCGCGAGTGCGAATGCACGAGTCCGAGTCCAAGTTCGAGTCATTCAGTGCTCAAGTCCAAGTCAAGTCACGAGTCTCTAAATTTAGCTAATGACTCAGACTCGAGTTCGAGTCTCGGACTCGAGTACTACAACACTGGTTCTCATGCATATTAGGCTAGCTTTTGCCAAAAAAACAGTAGGCTACTGCTCCTAACTGAAGAAACTTTTACGTTACTGTAAGGAAATTATTATTATTATCATTGTATAACCATTTGTGTAAGCAGAAATATTGTTGTGCTGAGTTCTAAGAACAGAGAGTTCAAGTTAAATGTTGTTGTGCTGAGTTCTAAGAACAGAGAGTACAAGTTAAGTGTGCACCCAGAGAGACAGGAACTGCACCCTGTCTGTGTGTGTGTGTGGGTGAGATAAGAGTGTGTCACAATGAAGTCGTTATGTCTTGCTTCCTATTTTCTGTGTGCATCTGTACAATAAAAGACACAGCTTTTGGGCTGCAGAGTCAGAGCCTGATGGTGTGAGGAATTCTTCCTTACATTAGCAGGCTCTCCTCTTGGTACCAGAGTTTGTGGGCAAAGCCATACTACGTGTTGTGGTTCTTGTATCTATATGTTGGGGTTAAATTCCCTGACAGTTACCAACAATGTTAACAACAAACTCAGCTTCACTGCTCCAAACAAAGTTGGCTATATGCTTCGCCATATAACGAACCAGCTAGCCTTGTGATAACAACATCTTTACCTTTTGTTTAGTCCACTGAAAGTTATCCACATATCAAACGATTAAATACACAGTTATGGAGGAATTGTTTTGGGGAAGCAGTTGCATATCCCACTTTTGCTGCCTTTAAGCCACTTAAATCCGTAGCCTAGATGAGCATTGCGCATACGTTACAACTTGACGTGATGATGAAGCTAAATGCCCAAGAAACGTCACGTCATAAAAGTTGTAGGCCTACTAAACGCAAAAACTTAATGACAGCTTGTTCGTGGTGGTGTAGTGCTGCCTAATTTAAATGGGATAGGCGGGTTATCTTATATTCAGCTATTACGTGTGGCACATTTATTGGGCTTTTCGCCTCTTTTAATTTATTTGATGAGGAACTGATAAAGACTGAGCAGCAGAAAAGTCATAGTCGATACATAAATCGTTTATTATTATAATTAGGCTATTGATAGCCTACTATTACTTTACTACTATTACTGTTATTATTATTATTATTCGGATGAGGCAAAGGAATGTAAATCTGAGTCTGAAATGTTGGCAACAAACAGTCTATACTGCTGTAACTGCACTGCTGCTATTATTAATTGTTAACTTCCGGGAACTATGAGGCTTCCATTAGCTGCCATTGTTGGAAAAAAATGGAACATTAGCGTCAATGGAGTTGTCGCAACTCTACCTTTATATGGCTCTGACTGTATGTATTGTAGTGTTATTATTTAATTATGAATATTTAGTTAGTAGCGATCTGTGTTAAGTTATGTTTCCAATGTATGTTTAGGTTAATCAATGTATGTATTGTGCACGTCTGTTTGTATGGGAGCTGGGTAACCCCCACCCCTCAATCATAGTGGTATCAACCAATTGGCCCCTAATTGGTTGGCTTTATTTGAAACAAGGCTTTTCTGCCTGAGGGAGAGTCTTGTGGGAGAGTCTGAGGAGTGAGGTTGTAGATGAAGTGCTGAATTCATTGCGCAATTGGAAGTAAGAAACTTGAAGGTTGAATTTTGTTTTGTTTAGTCAAGTCTTTTTGTTTGCACTGTTTTCGCACTGTAAATAAATCCACGTGTGCTTGCTGTGTCTTCAGCCCATCATCACTTCACCTCAGTGAGTCCTAGCCGCTCATCCTGCATGTGGGTACCGACCGCAAGGGGTGTATTTTTCACAGTTGTACAAGAAGTCAGCTTCTTTTTAAACGGAACCGCGTGTTTCCTTTGCGTGCTATAAAGGCATGCCTATTGCCTATAGTGGCAACCAGGTGATAAGCAGGATAACGGCCTTCGTTATACGGAATTCATGGACTTGGGCGGAGGCAACTCCTCCATTGCGCGTCGGGGAGTTCTTTGCCTCTCGCCCTCGTCCATTAATTCCGTATAACAGGACACCTCGGCGGCCGTTATCCCTTACTTCACATTACATTATCTGTGCTTTAGCTGATGCTCCTATCCAAAGTGACAGAGTGGCAGTGAGTTTAGTACAGGGCCAGCCCCCCAGGAGCAACGCAGGGTTAAGTGTCTTGCTCAAGGGCACTCTGGTGGCAGCAACTGGGATCAAACTCACAACCCTCAGGTGCTCCATTTAGAAGTGACCCAGATGCCCCGATAGCACCACCACACCATCCCACTGATAGTGGCGGCCACAGCAACACGTCTCTCACACCGAGTGTAAATCCTCCTCATTACTGAGAGGCTAAAAGCACAGGGCTCGACACAACACAAATGGAGCTATCGCCCAACACAGTGCAGCACAGCGGGCATGTTAGCAGCATTCCACAAACAGAATGCAAAGCCCTCGAGGGCCAAGGACATGGGTGGCATTTGACTACAGGAGCCCATCCGCCTGCCCCATGACAGGCACATTACACCTGACTGGGCTCATCGCTAACACTTGACTTGAATTGCCTGCCTACATAGACTTCACTGATAGTTTGCTTAAATTCAAGTTCAGTCATTGAAATGGTTGAACAATAACTTCACCTTCCTTTACCAAATGAAACCCAACCCAAACCCATTCCCTTAACCCTAAATTATTGTTAACCGAGTGTCAACACATAGTTTATTAATAAACCAAGGGGATTAGATAGTAGAGTCTAGTTTATAGGAGACCATCTAAGTAAAATGTGACCAGTTCATCCATTGGGCTGGTGAGATATTGTGTGGCAGGGCCTCTTGATATGGAAGGAAAACATGCGGTGAAGGGCTATGCAAAGAGCCAGAATTAGTTAGGGAAATAGTTGAAGAGTTCAGATGCAAACGCCACCTCCGTCAAAAAGGAGATAACGATGGTGAGTGAATGCTCTCCACACATAGTATACGTTAATCAAATAATTTTGCTTCAAAACCCGCTAAATACCACTCTCTTCCTCGTCTGAAATATTGATTTGTAGGCAAAAACCTATAAGAGCTTGAATGCTCATTTAACACTTTGAGTGCCAAAAATGCAATATTGCGTTTTTCGTTCCCATGCGTGGAGTGCCAAAAACATAATATTGCGTTTTTAGCTCTTTTTTTTAATTACGAAAATAGACACTCTAACACAACTTACGTATGTGCAATTTTGGGAACTCTATGATGAATAGAATTGAAATAGATGACGATCGAAAACTCATGAAAACGCACGAGCTGGACATTTTATCATAACCCGGCTTTTGATGGTTACCGCTTTGGGTCGAATCAGTGATGCATGCACGTCAGGTCAAAACCAGGCCATTTATTTTCTTGGATTTATCACTAGGTGGCAGTCTCGCCAGGTCTCGTTAGGTCACTTCCTGGAAACTTTACAGGCAACACTTCTCAGGTGCTGAAGGGGAAAATGAAAAAGTTGAACGCTATATCTCCATTTCTAGAAAAAAACAGGGATTTTGATTAAAACTAGCCACTGTTTAGCTTGGCATTTTTCAGGAACAGAGGCATGTAGGAATAAACGGTTTGTACCCACAGAGCTTAAAGTCTCACCTTTCAAACGAGCCATAGTATGTGTCCATTGCTATAACATAGAATACGCTGTGGCTCTACAAAACGTCACTACGTCAATAATGATCTAGATTGCTGGCACTCTGGGCCAAAGCTTCCGAAAACAGCGCAGCATTCAAAGTGTTAAAAGAAAAGGGGGCAGATGGATTTAGAGGGTTTTGCATCTGAACTCTTCAGTTACACATATCATGAGTGCCATCTTCACAGCACTGACTAGAAGGTGTGTGCACTGTGTGCACCTCTTCAAACAGCATTAATGCAATGCAAAAATGGACTAAAATTCTGCATGGAATATTTAAAAAAAAAAATAATTTACCCCCATTTTCAAAAGGCGATATCAATAATACTGCTTTCAAAAAGGCTGCATTTTCTGAACTTCCAACCTCCTCTTTGTAGCACTTTAAAAAAAAAAAAAAAAAGACAGAGTTGCCTTTGCCGCCACAGGCTGGTTTGGCATGTAAGTGCAAAGCACAGAAAACAATTATGAGCTTTCAGTGATTTTTGATGT
>NW_027468640.1:10799316-10811816 GCF_046254945.1 Alosa pseudoharengus
AGAGAGATCGTGTGTTTAAAAAAAGTGCAACAGGGACTCAAATAGCTTGTGTTATTGTCTTTATTTTTCTTGCTTTTGTTTTTTTGTCACTGTGATGAAAGGAAGGAAGGAAGGAAAGAAGGAAAGAGAGAGAGAGAAAAGAGAGAGAGATGGATCAAACAAATAGTATGAATGCAAGAGTGAGTAACAACGGCATAAAGATAGGAAAGGAATGGAGGAGAGGAATGAGGCAGAGAGAGAGGAGTGAGAGATAGTCAAAGTAAATGATTGATGGAGAATGGGTAGCATACAGAGAAAGAAGGGAGGGAGAGAGAAAGATGGAGAATGAGAGAGCCAGAGAGAGAGAGAGAGAGAGAGAGTAATGACAGAGTGAGTGTGGGTGTGTGTATGTGTGGACCAAACCCACTTCATAATTGGCTAGTGTAGGATAAAGAGTATAATATATTTTTTCATACAGATAAAACAAATTGAATTAAACAAATTTAATTAGAGAAAGTGAATTGGATCAAAAAAGTTCTGCAGGGCTCCATCTCTTCATTTCCTTTAATGTGAGAAGACTGTGTTTACTACAGACCTGCTCATACTGCTCACCAGCCTTTCATCTCAATGCATTTTAACCTCTGATAGAAGTGTGTGTGTGTGTGTGTGTGTGTGTGTGTGTATATGGGTATAGGTGTGTGTGTGTGTGTGTGTGTGTGTGTGTGTATATGGGTATAGGTGTGTGTGTGTGTGTGTGTGTGTGTGTGTGTGTGTGTGTGTATATGGGTATAGGTGTGTGTGTGTGTGTGTGTGTGTGTGTGTGTGTGTGTATATGGGTATAGGTGTGTGTGTGTGTGTGTGTGTGTGTGTGTGTGTATGGGTATAGGGTGTGTGTGTGTGTGTGTGTGTGGGTGTGCGCAAATGTGTATGTCAGAAATGAATACTGTATGTCTGAGTGTGTGTGTGTGTGTGTGTGTGTGTGGGGGTGTGTGTGTGTGTGTGTGTGTGTGTGTGTGTGTGTGTGTGTGTGTGTGTGTGTGTGTGGGTATAGGTGTGTGTGTGTGTGTGTGTGTGTGTGTATATGGGTATAGGTGTGTGTGTGTGTGTGTGTGTGTGTGTGTGTATATGGGTATAGGTGTGTGTGTGTGTGTGTGTGTGTGTGTATATGGGTATAGGTGAGGGTGTGTGTGTGTGTGTGTGTGTGTGTATGGGTATAGGTGTGTGTGTGTGTGTGTGTGGGTGTGCGCAAATGTGTATGTCAGAAATGAATACTGTATGTCTGAGTGTGCGTGTGTGTGTGTGTTTGTGTGTGTGTGTGTGTGTGTGTGTGTGTGTATATGGGTATAGGTGTGTGTGTGTGTGTGTGTGTATGGGTATAGGTGTGTGTGTGTGTGTGTGTGGGTGTGCGCAAATGTGTATGTCAGAAATTAATACTGTATGTCTGAGTGTGCGTGTGTGTGTGTGTGTGTACCTTTGGCGGCTCGGTGGTCATCTTGATGCCGGCCTGCAGGATGGCGATGGGGAACTCGGGGTGTGGGGAGGAGCTGAGCCACAGGCGGAAGTCTGGGTGCGGCTCCTCCACCTGCAGCTGCTCCACCAGCTTATCCAGCTGAGGCATCCACGACAGGGACAGGTGGCAGTTCGCCAGGAACACCCAGTGACCTGAGAGAAAGAGAAAGAGAAAGAGAAAGAGAGAGAGAGAGAGAGAGAGAGAGAGAGAGAGAGAGAGAGAGAGAGAGAGAGAGAGAGAGAGAGAGAGAGAGAGAGAGAGAGAGAGAGAGAGAGAGAGAGAGAGAGAGAGAGAGAGAGAGAGAGAGAGAGAGAGAGAGAGAGAGAGAGAGAGAGAATCAGTAGTAATTAACACTTTATGCATGCTTTATAAACATGAAGTATGAGCTGTATCGATTTGAGATGAGGAGTCCGTGACAGAGACAAGCGGCAGTTAGCCAGTAACATTCAGTGAACTGATATACAGATGGTTAAAACAATTACTAGTAATTAACACTTTAGGCATTCTTTATAAACATGGAGTCAGCACGTATGTTAAATTTGAGATGAGGAGTCCGTGAAAGAGACAGGTGGCAGTTAGCCAGGATCACCCAGTGAAC
This sequence comes from Alosa pseudoharengus, assembly GCF_046254945.1. Lineage (NCBI taxonomy): Eukaryota > Metazoa > Chordata > Actinopteri > Clupeiformes > Clupeidae > Alosa > Alosa pseudoharengus. Next base: position 10,801,404 of record NW_027468640.1, read on the forward strand.
TGATGTATAGACGAGTAAGAATCAGTATTAATTAACACTTGGAGTCAGTAAGTATGTGGAATCCTTGGCGGAGACAGGTGGCAGTTAGCCAGGATCACCCAGTGAACTGAGAGACAGATGGCTATAACAATGAGTAATTAACACTTAATTCATGCTTTATAAACATGGAGTCAGCACCTACAGTATGTGATGCACATGTAGTGACCTAGGGGAGGGGTGGTGAGAAGAGGTGGAGGAAGAAAAGAGGAAGAGCAGCAAAACAGTAAGAACGTGTCTATATTAATTAGTGCTTATTAAGGCTTTATTCATGCTTTATAAACATAGAATGAAGAAAAAAGGAGAACATGTCAATTTAAGCACATGGTACCCTTTTCAGACCAGTGCATTACTGGATTATGGTAAATGGACTGCATTTATACAGTGCTTTTCCACTCCTCCGAGCACTCAAAGCGTATTACACTGAATTCTCCCTCCAGGCCACAGCGACAGGGTCTCCAGACTCTGCCAACCAGGTTACATCCAGATATGGGACATATCTGGCTTGGGACAGCTTCACACCACATATTTGTTCCAGCCATTCATTAGGCCAGCTGATTGTAATCAGCACAACTCGTCAGCCAGGTGGATCATTTAATCGTTTAATCCAGCAGCCAGACCAATGGATATCCCTGTCTCTTCCCTCTGGACAAAAAAAAATCAATTCCAAGGCCCCGGTGCATGGACAGGGGCACTGTGCTGTTGGACAAGCTGTCCTTCAGATGGCATGTTAAGGTCCTGACCCACTATGTCCCATGGCACATATTGGGAAAACTCTTTGTAGGGGGTTCCCCAGTGTCCTGGCTACATTTCCGACATTTCCATTTCCTAATCATCCCCCAGTGTAATTGGCTCATTCAATCTGGCCCCCTAATCATCCCCCAGTGTAATTGGCTCGTTCATTCACTCCCTCATTCTCTACATCAAGCTGGTGTGTGGTGAGCCTTCTGGCACATAATGGCTGCTGTGCATCACCCAGGTGGGTGCTACACATTGGTGGTGGTTAGTGAGGTTCAGCCTTGACTGCAAAGCGCTTTGGGTGCCTTGATGAAGTGATATATAAGAGCAATGGGCCTCATTCACTAACCGTTCTTACGAAGAAATTTGTTCTTAAAACCCACTTACGCAGTTTTTACGAGAATTCTGCCATTCACCAACGTGTTCTTGTTCGTAGGTAAGAACAGAATCTACACGCACAATTGAAAACTAAATTGTTGGAAAATAAATGGTTATTGTATTTTCATCATATCTGCAGGTGTAAAATATAATATCTAAATCAGCGGTCCCCAACCACCGGGCCGCGGGACATTCCTAACCGGGCCGTAGCCTACGACATGAGTTTTAAAAAAATGTATGCAAACTAAACTAAATTTAATTTGCAATAATGTCACGTTTTTACATGGCATAGGCCTATATGCAGTTGTTTGATTGCACGCATGTTTGCATTTTGCAAGGTCTATTTTCTTACGTCTGTCTGTCCCGCCTTCAACACTTTTACATATTGCCTTCAGCGCTGCGCAGCCTCAGGTCAGCTCACTTCACTTGATCAGTTCTTGGCGAACAAAAACAGCAACAAAAAACAAGCATCTTTAGCAGGTCACTGGCCAGAGTGTTTGAGTTGCGAGAGCCGCTGCAGAGATTTCTTACAGAAAAAAAGTCACCGTTAGCTGCACATTGATGAGGACTGGGTGTCAAAACTCGCTTACCTGTGTGACATATTCGGGTTGCTTAATGACCTCAACCTGTAACTCCAGGGGAGAATGACGACTGTCTTTAAACTGGCAGATAAAGTCGCTGCATTTAAAGCCAAGCTTGATTTGTGGGGACGACGAGTGGACCAGATAAGTTCCAAACAGTATTGGGGGTTTTGGGAGAGACTGAGGCAGGGCCCTTTCTCTCGGAGCTGGTGCGCGATCACCTTGTTGCGCTTTCAAATGAGTTTGAGCGTTCCTTCCCAACCCATTTGTCAATATCCCGAATAGTCCTAACTTGTCAGCGCAGGAGGAAGAGCAGTTGTTTGAAATTGCAAATGACGGTGGTCTTAAGAGTGTGTATAAGGAAACCTCTCTGGCGGGTTTTTGGATCAAAACCAAAGCAGAATATCCCGAGATAGCCGTAAAAGCGCTGAAAACGTTTCCCACCACGTATCTATGCGAGGCCGGGTTTTCGGCAATGACTGCAACTAAGACCAAATTGCGCAATCGACTGGACATTTCAAACACACTGAGGGTGTCACTGTCTTCCATCACCCTCAGATGGAAGCTTCTTGTTGTAGGGAAACAAGCAGGGCTGATTATATTCGTAATGCACGTTTAGTTCCCATGTTTTGTTCCCATATTTTGTCAAGCATGTTCACACTTATAGATGTAGCTTCAAGTTGTTCAATATTCATAGTTCATATTGTTCAATTTTCACTTCTTCCTATCGTTACCTTCACTGTTCATACATAACTAAAGCTAGTTCTTTTCAAGTAATGCATGCACAACACATATGGGACATGGAACCCCCATGGAACCCCCCCCCCCCCCCCCCCCCCGGTCCGTGAAGAATAAATAGGGATCAAACCGGTCCATGGTACATAAAAGGTTGGGGACCCCTGATCTAAATGACAACTATATATTTTATCATTTATGATATTTTTGAATGAAAATATTATAATTCTTTTCATAAAATAAATCCCACTATTTTAGTCTATACGGTAGAAATGAAAGCTGGTGCCTCAGCCTCAATTTGTGTGCTCATGGCCCTGCAGTATCATGCCCTTTTATGGGGATTGACAGGGTGTTTACCTAATGCTAATTAAGAACATTTGGCACGCCCCGTCAACTTAAGAAGGAATGGGATTCAGCAAAATAAGAACAAAACTGCGAACGATTCTGAGGTTTAAGAACACCTTTGTGAATCTGCTTAAGAGTTTTCGTAGGACCTTCTTAAAAACACAGTTCTTAAGAAGACAATTCTTAAGATATTGGTGAATGAGGCCCAATGTTTTGTGTTGTTGTTAATTACTGGACTCATCCCCTGTGTGAAGTGCACAGGTAGAACTACGCCATGGTAGGACTTTTGAAGCCACCTCTGGTTACATAAGACTACCTCCAAGGCCAGGAGACGAAGAAGAAGAACAAGAACAAGAACAAGAAGAAAAAGAAAAAGAAAAAGAGGAGGCGGAAGAGGAGGAGGAGGAGGTCCCTGTAGGCTGACCGTTTTTGACGCCCTCCTTGATCATGCGGGTGGCGATGGGCGCCTGGCCCTGGCCGAGGGAGAGGGCGTGGAAGCGGCGGCCCATGCCCGACGTCTCGGCCAGCTGCAGCAGCTGCACAGTGGGGTCCACGCCCGAGGACAGCACGAAGATCAGCGGCGTCTTAGTGGTGGAGTCCTCAACCACCTGACACAGAGAAGGAGAGAGAGAGAGAAAATTACATTAACAATTGGAGGGATAACATTAAACAAATAAGTAAACTCAATGTATTTAAATTAATAAAATCTGATTACAAATTGGCACCATATTTAACTCAAATTCCAAATTATAAACATAGAAAGCTATTGACAAGGTACAGGCTCAGCGACCATAGCCTTGCTATTGAAAAGGGGCGACACAGGCAAACCTGGCTGGCCCCTGAAAAGAGGATGTGTGCTCACTGCAGTGATGTAGTGGAAAATGAACAACATTTTTTAACTGAATGCAAATTATACAAACTTCTAAGGGAAGAATATTTTACAAAAATCGCAGATATCTGTCCCGAATTTCTTGACACAAACAATGAACAAAGACTATCATTCCTCCTGGGGGAAGTAGACAGTTGTGTCCACCTAGCTGCTGAGTACATCCAATCCTGCCACATCCTGAGAGAACAGCCCATGTTACATGATCAATAACATAATAATCCATAGTTTTTATTTATTTTTTAATTTTTTTTCTGTTCATTTAAAAGCCAGGTGTTATTATTATTATTATTATTATTATTATCATTATTATTATTATTATCATTATTATTATTTGTATTACTATTATTATTATCTATATTACTATTATTGTTGTATTGAATGCTTTGGCAACACTGTAAAATTTACATTCATGTCAATAAAGCTTGTTGAATTGAATTGAATTGAGAGAGAGAGAGATGGAAAGAGAGAAATAAAGAGAGAGAGAAAGAGAGAGAGAGAGGGAGAGAGAGAGAGAGAGAGAGAGAGAGAGAGTGGGAGAGAGAGAGAGAGAGAGAGAGAGAGAGAGAGTGGGAGAGAGAGAGAGAGAGAGAGAGAGACAGGGAGAGAGAGAGACAGGAATAGAGAGAGAGAAAGAGTGACAGGGAGAGAGAGACATGGGGCTGTATTTTCGGTCACCAGCGCATGGCGTAAAGTTCGTTATTCACCGGCGCGAAGTTGAATTCGTTATTTGCACCTTTATTTTTTAAGCATTGCGCCCAGGGGTGTGGCAATTAACAACCTAGGGAGGGACCTGGCGCATTGTCTAAAAATCGCTATCATACACCACCTAAACCTGGTCAGAAGTCAATGGCGAGTTGTTCATATGCTATTTTAAGAGCGGCATGTCAACAGTCATATTGGCAGGTGCACGCACCATCCTTCTATCATTCATGAACGCACACCAGCGCACGTCCATGCAAAGCATTACAAATTGCACGATTACAATGGTAAACATAATTAGAATAAAGATATTACGAAATACTGTACATCTCATGATGAGTAGTTATTCACCATCATTTGCAAATTGGTAATGACGGTTAAAAGTGATTAGGGGAGAGGCGAGAGACAAGTATGGAGCACAGCTGAAGACGCACTGTCACGAGATATAAGCAACTCCTCTGCAGGATAAATGTTGTTTTATTTAGTCATTTGAGCAACATTAGGGTAAGTGTTGCTTTTTCCAGCCTATGTTTTCTATGGTAACCCATTGTCAGTCAATAGTGAAAGTAACTGCATATAACTGTCTTGTCGTTGACTGACTCCTTGGTGAAGTTAGTTTCACTTTGCCAATGAGTTCAAATAATAGACGAGTGCAAATGCGTGAAGGCTATGCTAGGTTTTAGTAAAGCATGGTTTAAGAATGACTATTCCATACGGTCTTGCAAGCAGCCTCCTTCAAATGCGCCGTTGAATGCCAAAATACCGATGCATTTATTTGACATATCGCGCGTTGCGCCGTTAAAGGGAATGACAGATGTCATTCTCATTGGTTTAAAATGATGTTACGCCCCAAACACACCCATATGACTGATTAAAAGACCTAGGAACACCTTGTTACGCCATGCGCTCCACTTTTGAGAACGAAACCCCTCCCAATGTGAACTGGACATCCTACTAAATTTGAATAGACTTTTGACGAGTGATGCACTTTAGAATGTCATGATAGGGCCCATGGAGAGTAGGGCTGCACAATTAATCAAATTTTAATCACGATCACGATTTTGGCTTCCCACGATCAAATTTGCGTGATGAGCGATATTAAAAATGCGTGCTCTACCCATTGAACCAACCTGGCAACCCATAGAACACTCCGCTACAAAACAATGTGCCAGCATGCAGCCTACCAATGACAACTGTTCCCTGCACTGCTCAGCCTGATGCAATGCTCAGTTTGGATGCACTGTGGACTAGTAGCATTATGTTAACTATTAGTAGGCTAGTTAGACTATACAAAAAAAACGACGATCAAAAATCAAATGTGTGGCACAGCAGGCCAAGAGCTTGTCCCTCGAAACGGATCATCCGTTGTTCGAAAATATTTCGGATTTCAGGCAAGTGGAGTTAACCAAAAACTTAAGCAAAGCAGGGCTCTCAACTCATACCGTGAAACACATCACATCAAACCACACATGCGTTTTTATCACTAAAAGTGTTAACTTTTAGTCCTTGTTTGCTTCCTCCGATATAGCCTATAATAAGAGTTGAGCTAACGACGGGATCCGTGAATTATATTCATGTATTTTATAAGCTACATGTGCAACCTACAATGCATATGCGTTTCAAGACACAGCCTACTCAAAACGAGTGAACAATAATGAAATTGTAGCCTACACGTCAGTGTTTTACATATCAACGAATGACTAAACCAGGGGTGTCCAAACTGCGGTCCGCCACGCACTTTAATCCGGCCTTCCAAGCATATAATTAGGTTATCATAGCTAGCTATTATTTTTCCCAGCGATAGATGACGTTGTGATTAACTTCAGGCTACTGCAAACTGCTTTACACTCTTCCTAAAGAACGTTTACAATGTCAATGTCAAAACAGCTTGTTACATCGAGATACATAGTATCTCCATTGCAGCAGATAACTACGTTATGCTACTCCATTTAATTGGGAACGCATTTGAGCGTGCACGAGAGAGAGCGCAATGGCAACAGTTCCCAATATCTCAATATTGATCAAAATAATCGTGATTATCATTTTGGCCATAATCGTGCAGCCCTAATGGAGAGAGAGAGGGACAGGGAGAGAGAGAGACAGGGAAATAGAGAGAGAAAGAGAGAGAGAGACAGGGAGAGAGAGAGAGAGAGAGAGAGAGAGAGAGAGAGAGAGAGATAGAGAGAGGGGGAAAGGGAGAGACAGGGAGAGAGAAAGAGACAGGGAAAAAGAGAGAGAGAAAGAAAGAGAGAGAGAGAGAGAGAGAGAGAGAAAGAGAAAGAGAGAGTACAAAGAAGTAGAAGTAGAGGGAGAAGACGGGATGATAAGGAGTCAAGAAACAGAGAAAATACAAAACTAGGTATCACATATACTGTACACACTGTATGTGTATGAGAAAAAAAGCCAAACTGTTGATAACTGTACTACTGAGTCTTACAGTGGCTTGAGATCGTGCTCTGGGTTTTACACTGATACTTTATCTGCACTGATTTGAGCTGGAAAACATGGCAGCTCTGCAGCGGATCTGTTGTCTGTACAGAGATAAGTCACTCCACAGGTATTAAGACTGAGCTTCATCTTTAACTCAGAAATTGCATTCATACTCAGTATAACAGTAGCCCTAGGGCTTATGGGCATGCTGCAAATGTTAATGCTATTTTGCCAAGAAAACAGAAGTGTGAAACTCACTGTGGGAGTATGTGCTGCCCTGCATGTGTGTGTGTGTGTGTGTGTGTGTGTGTGGTGTGTGTGTGTGTGTGTGTGAGAGAGAGAGACTGTGTGTGTGTGCGTGAGTGAGTGTGTATGTGCTTGTGTGTGTATGTGAGTATGTGTGTGAGTGTGCGTGTGTGAGTGTGTATGTACTTGTCTGTGTGTGTGTGTGTGTGTGTGTGTGTGAGAGAGAGAGAGAGAGTGTGTGTGTGTGTGAGTGAGTGTGTATGTGCTTGTGTGTGCATGTGACTATGTGTTTGTGTGTGTGAGTGTGTATGTACTTCTCTGTGTGAGTGTGAGCATGTGTGAGCGTGTGTGTGTGTGTGTGTGTGTGCGTGTGCGTGTGCGTGTGCATGTGTGAGCGTGTGTGTAAACTCACAGCCTTCATGTCTAGGACGGGGGGCTCGACGAATCGCGAGCCAAGGTTGTTGATGATGAAGGAGGTGACACAGAAGGAGACGCGGTCCTGCCGCAGAGAACGGACAATCAACATCCTCTGCAGCTCATTACAGCTGTTCTCCCACTCACCTACACACCGGGGGGAGAGAGAGAGAGAGAGGGAGAGAGAGGGAGGGATGGAGAGAGAGGGAGGGATGGATGGAGGGAGGGATGGAGAGAGAGAGAGAGAGAGAGAGAGAGAGAGAGAGAGAGAGAGAGAGAGAGAGAGAGAGAGAGAGAGAGAGAGAGAGAGAGAAGAGAGGGAGAAAGAGAGGGAGGGAGAGATAGAGAGGGAGGGAGGGATGGAGAGAGAGGAAGAGAGACCGAGTGATATGACAAGGATACAGAGACATGGAGTGGAAAAAAGAAAATATAACCAGAAAGTTTTCAATAGAAAGATGAAAACGGGATAGAGACAAAGTGCCAGAGCACAGTAGAGAGAGAGAGAGAGAGAGAGAGAGAGAGAGAGAGAGAGAGAGAGAGAGAGAGAGAGAGAGAGAGAGAGAGAGAGAGAGACTCCACACTCCACAGACGCCTCTCTGCACCACACTTCCCTTGTGACTGACTTTGAGCCAAAAGCTTAATGAATCTTAACGAGTAAAATTGGTTCCATAAACACAGGTTCTTGCAGAGGGTGGCTGACAAACGATCAGAGCTCACTTCTGCCCTGATCGCATTAATATGGAGCTGAACTTTGGCTAATAGCATTAGCATAATAAAATAAGAAGCACAGCATGCATGGCTCGATCGGTCTGGCCTGCTCGAACCTGTTAGCTGATAGCGGAGTGGCTCTCGCAGGGGCCGATTCTTATTCAGCGCCGCGGAAGACCCACCGAGCCACCCGCACAGAGACAATGCACAAATTAACTCAGACAAAAACACAGCACAGCCCCAAATTTAATCCATTTTTTTTTTTTGGCCTTGTTACAGCTTGAAGGACGTTTGGGAGTTGGATGAGGAGGAGGAAAACTTCAGACTTTGTAGATTAAGTCATGGACCGGACCACACACATGCACACATACACACACACACGCACTCACACTGCATTTGCCTCCCTGATTTATGCATGTTGTTGCCTTGGCCTCTATAAAAAGACTACTGATGCCATATCTTCCCAGCCAAAGCTTCATACTCAGGACGTCTCCATCAGGTAAATACCACCCACATGCGTACACACTCAGCTTCATTACTTCTCTCCCCCCTTTACCCTGTATATGGTATCTGCAATGTACACATCTCTCTCTCCATATATATCTCTCTCTCTCTCCCTTCATATATATCTCTCTCTATCTATCACTACAAAACTCCTTCTTCCTCTATATCTCCCCTTCTTTATAATGTAACTCTTCTTCAGCTAAAGTACACATCTCCAGGGGCGTTGGAAGTTATGTTTTAAGAGGGGTGCAGATCATGTCAGTGGGGGTCCGGAGGTTCGTTCCCTGGAGAATTTTTGAAATTCTGAATGCTAAAACACCATTTTAACACAGTGTTCTAACACAGTTTAACACAGTGTTCTAACACAGTTTAACACAGTGTTCTAACACATTTTAACACAGTGTTCTAACACAGTTTAACACAGTGTTTCATAGTCTTCTGTCTGACTCACGTGACGTGAACATTGCCCACCTGCAATAGGCTATCACTTTACTGCTTGACACTACCCCACATGGAGAAATGTTGCTCGTTAACAACGGAGGGAACCTTTCAGAAATTATGTTTTGTGCGAATGGGTTAGCTAAACCATAACTTTTGATGAACAGAAATGCAGATCATCCCCCTAATCCATTTGTTTGCGCAACAGCCCATGTTCTTATTCCAGCAAGAGTAAAATAAATGTTTTAAAAGGGCCCTCACCTATTTGCTACAATATTTACCTCTGTTGCAACAAGTTCCATTAAACTTTTAACAGGCTAGCCTAGGTGAGACTCATGTCTGTATCACTGGGCTATTAATGCATGATAGGCCTATGCTATACTTTCTATTTCGTAAGGAAATGTAAAAGACAAGCCAGTCTATGCTGTTTTCATGGATGGTAAGAATCTGCTTAGTTCGTTGTTTTAAATAACATTGTTTGTTGCTTCTACAAAATTTGTCTCCAGTGGTTCAGTTTCACTTGCGCACATACGCACACACATTGAATGAGCACTCACACTACTACACTCTGATTTTATGTCTCTCTCTTCATTTGATAATACTAAATTAAGAAATATGTCCTAATCTGGAAAATATTTATTTTTCTTTAGGTCCATGCGGTTCCATAATAGGCTACCATTCAATTGTGACGCAAATTATCCACAGACCAGCAATCTCCTCGTCGAGGAGGCTGTAACCCTGCAGAACCTAGATAGAGAAAGCATGCTCTGGGATCAGAATATAGTTGCCTGTGCAGTGTTGCCATGGGTCTGTCTACACGGAGTGTCTTGGTGCAGTTCGGGGGTGGGGGTGCGGCCGCACACCCCGCTCCCCCACTTCCAACGTCACTGCACATCTCCCTCTTTTTTCTGCATCCATATCCCTCTTTAACTATACCTCTCTGTACCTCACTCTCTCTCCATATCCACCACTCTTTCTTTCTTTGCCTCTCTTTATGTGCCTTTTCCAAACACACTCTCTCCATCTCTCTCTCTCTCTCTCTCCATCTCTCTCCATCTCTCTCTCTCTCTCACCTGGCAGGGGTGCGCTCTCGGGCTCGGCGCTGGTGAACCACAGGTTCCAGTCTCGGGGGTACTGCTCAAAGGAGGCCATGAGGCCGTGGAAGTTGGTCAGTTTGTCCAGCTCCGTCACGTTGTCCCAGTTGGAGTCGGACAGCCAGCTGGTGCACGGGTTGTCCATCTGGCCCTCCTTATCCAGCACCTGAGAGCACGG
>NW_027468640.1:10816816-10831816 GCF_046254945.1 Alosa pseudoharengus
GGTAGCCTACAGTTATAGCCAGCGACAGTCAGCAACGCCAACATTAATGGCGTTAAAGTCATGAATCCTGTAACATATTATAACATATAACAGCGATGGCTTATTCGAAGACGATCTGCATGGATATACAACCACCCAGAAAAACTCAGAATGTGAGTGATAAAGTTCATTAACTGTATGAAACATTTTATTTGTTATCCATTGCAGCATCGGCTATATTAGGCTGTTATGCTAGCTCAGCCTTTAAATATGCTGTTATTTTGGTCATGTGGGCTTCATTAAACGGGTAAAGATAATTCATAAACTGCTTATTTCGTACATGACTGAAGCAGTAGCTAGGTTCAAAAGTGGTGTTTGAGGTTGCTGTGTTAAGTTGTGTGTGATCGCTACAATTCATAGGATCAAATAAGTTTATTTTGACATACGGGAGTTAGCCTAACTGTAGGCTAGCACATAAGCCTATTCTGTTTTCATTTATTAGCATTTGTTGTGATTATATAATCAAATGACACTCATGATAACTTGAAATAGAAGGTGATTGATGTAAGCCGAAATTTCACGAGACAAATTAGAACAAACTGTTCCAGTAAAAATATTCATGTTTAAAATGCTGCACTTTTCCCCTTCATAGCCTATCTCTGGAAATTCATTTTTGGATAGTTGTTATACACTACACTATGCCACGCACATTATACATACACTACACTATGCCACGCACATTATACATACACTATACTATGCCACACACATTGTGCGTGGCATAGTGTAGTGTATGTATAATGTGCGTGGCATAGTGTAGTGTATAATGTGCGTGGCATAGTGTATGTATAATGTGCGTGGCATAGTGTAGTGTATAATGTGCGTGGCATAGTGTAGTGTATGTATAATGTGCGTGGCATAGTGTAGTGTATGTATTATAGTGTCTGCGTATCCTGGAAAACGCTGTGCAGTTTGGCATACCTGTTCTTTGACAGCAAAGTTGACAATGGTGGTCTTGGTGGAGATCTCGGGCGTGTAGTGGGGGTTGGACAGTTTGGTGGTGATGTAGAAGCGGAAGTCAGGATTGTACTCCACCTCCTTATCACCCAACTTCAGCAGCAGACGCCCACCTGCAATACACACACACACACACACACACACACACACACACACACACACACACACACACACACAAAACCAGACACATAAAACCACACACAGTAATGTAGACACAGACAGCAAGTAATCCACATTTTGCATATATACAGTATAAACACAGTACACAGTATTGTTTCTGTATGCATAAGAGAGAGTGAGTGTGTGAAACACAGACAAAGTGTGTGTGTGTGTGTGTGTGTGTGTGTGTGTATGCCATCAAGTGCTGGTTACTGACCCACTCGCGCAACGGACTTGTTAAGGATGGGGGCGAGCGAGGGGTCCAGCTCCTCCTGAACGTTCTGCAGCAGAACTGGAGAACCAAACTGCACAGCGTTTTCCAGGATACGCAGAAAGTCTGGCATCTGCAGATCAATCACCTTCAACCCCTGAGCAAGGGAGAGAGAGAGAATGAGAGAGAGAGAGAGAATTATGATTTTTCAAAAAAAGCCCAGGCGTCAGGAACACAGATACACATTCACCCTAGGCAGCACCACCCTAGAACACACAATGCACCTACCTTGGTCTAGTCCTTACTGCATCAGGGAGTTTCAGCTTGACTAAAAGCAAAAGCCCGCAGGGCACTCTACGCCATACAAAGAAAATTTCACAAAATAAACATCCCAATTACAATCTGGTGCAAAATATTTGACAGCATAATCCAGCCTATTGTGGAAGTGAGGTTTGGGGTCAAGCATCCAACTGAAGCTCTACATGCGGAATGTTGTCAATCAATACTAAAAGGTCAATCAAACACCCAATAATGCATGTAGGGCAGCGTTAGGCCATTTCCCATTGGCCTTACCTATTCAGAAAATAATCTTGAAATTTTGGATGCACCTGAAGAGCAGTCCCAAGAACTCCTCCTCCATTTTGAGACACTAAAAACAGCCAGTTTCTGTTGAGGGGGTCAATGGGGAGGTGGTAAACCTGGTCAGCCAACACTGAAGCTCTCTACAAGAAAGGGCAGAGCAGGCTGTACTTCCTGAGGAGGCTGTGGTACTTCAATGTCTGCAGCAAGCTTCTCTGGATGTTTTACCAGTGTGTTGTTACTAGAGTCCTCTTCTATGCTGTGGTATGCTGGGGAGGAAGCACTAAGAAGAGGGATGCTGGGCGACTGGACAAGCTGGTAAGGAAAACTGGTTCTGCTGTAGGAGCTGAACTGGAGCGGATCACTTCAATCCACAGCACTATTGCAAAGCAGAAGCACATGATCTATCTATCTCTCTATCTATCTATCTATCTATCTATCTATCTATCTATCTATCTAGCTCAGTCCAGATCTGTTTGGCAAACATCAATCAGAGTCAACAAAATAATGAATCAAGCAAAAGAAGAATATTTACAGTAAAGCATTGGACAAACCAAATTGCCAACCAAAGTAGAATAAATTCATCTGACCCTAAAAAGAGAATATGAATTGGCAGAGTATCTCATCTCTGTCAGAGATACAAAGCAGAGGCACATCCTGACCAAATACAGACTCAGTGACCACAATCTAGCAATAGAAACAGGCAGAAACAGGAAAATCTGGCTGCCAAGAGAACAAAGAATATGTGGTCACTGCCAGGCAGAGATGGTTGAGACAGAGGAGCACTTTCTCACTGTGAAAAGTATGAAAATGTAAGACGGACATTCTTCCCCAAATTCCAAATTCAAGATTGTGACAACAATGAAAAAATGGCCATACTTCTTCGTGAAGGACTCTGCTGCCTTAGCAGCACAATTTATCTTGAAATGTGAGGATCTGAGGGACTCAGTCTAAAATAAATTTGTGTCTGTGATACACACATAATCATGCACCCACACGCACACACACACACACCATCCTATTATTACTGTTGTTCTTTATTACTGTTAACAATAACAATAAGTACAACAAGTAACAATAGCTTTGGCCACACTGTTCCCATACAGTTATGCTAATAAAGCAACTTTGAATTTGAATTTGAGAGAGAGAGAGAGAGCGAGAGAGAGAAGAGAAATGAACATTCATATGACATTCTCTTTACATTTGGCCAAACACCATTTGGACTGAATGACACCATTTGTTCTCTCCCCTTATCTCTCTCTATATCTCCTTCAAAATTCTAATTCAAAGGTGCTTTATTAGCACGACTGTTTGAGTACAGTGTTGCCAAAGAATACAGAAATACAGCAATGTGGGTATAAACATGTGAACACAGACTAAACTGTATGTGAAAATAATAGTAGGATGATAGGTAGGAATGTGTGTGTGTGTGTGTGTGAGTGTGTGTGTGTGTGTGTGTGTGTGTGAGTGAGTGAGTGGAGTGAGAGAGTGTGAGGAGAAACACGAGCATGCAGATGCTTGTGCGTGAGTGTGTGTGTGTGTACGTGTGTGTGTGTGCGTGCATTGATAGGCAGTGGTGGTGGGAGAGGTGTGTGTGAGTGTGTGCACATGAATGCATGTGTGTATTAGCGTCACTTTTGTGAAAAAATCCAGTTTGATTTTTGAGACACAGGAGTGCAACATTCTCGAAAAACAATAAGCAGAGTGGATTGCCATAGCATCAATAAAAAACATTACTGCAGGCTTCAACATGGCTGTGTTTACAATTAGAAATGTCAAACAAATGTGTGTGTGTGTGTGTATGTGTGTGTGTGTGAGGTGACAATGAAAGGGTTGTGTGCTTGTCTTGATTCTTTAGATTGCCCTAATCTCTGATAATGCCTCTCCGCTCCGTCCTTTAGCCCCCGTCTGTGTGCTTTAGATATCTGCTCTCCTCAGACGCATTACGGAGATGCTGCAGCTAAAAAACGCATTAGGACAAGGAGGACAGGCGAGAGGGATGGAACACAAAAATAATAATGGAGAGAGAGAGAGAGAGAGAGAGAGAGAGAGAGAGAGAGAGAGAGAGAGAGAGAGAGAGAGAGAGAGAGAGAGAGAGAGAGAGAGAGAGAGAGAGAGAGAGAGAGATGGAGACAGACAGAAAAGAAGGTGGCGGAAACTCACTCTTTTGCTCTCCATGTTTTTAATCCACTTTAGGGCCTGTCCTTGCGGATCCACCATTAGGGGCCATCTTGAAAGAGAGGGATGGGGAGGGAGAGGGGGGAAGAGAGGGATGGGGAGGGAGAGGGGGGGAAGAGAGGGATGGGGAGGGAGAGGGGGGGAAGAGAGGGATGGGGAGGGAGAGGGGGGGAAAGAGTACAAATGTGGGCCAATTACTTGGGCTGCATGACATGTTGTTTATTATATCCATAAAGCCCTGCTCCCTTCATTATCTGCCAGTCACATAATCTGCAGAAGACGCTCTTGAAAGCCATTAAGGAAATGTCTGACCACACAGATGTGTTCGTGTAAATGTGTGTGTGTGTGTGTGTGTGTGTGTGTGGGATGGGTATACCTATGAGTGTGCACCTAACCCTGGGCATTTGACTGGGTATGTGTATGTGTGTGTGTGTGTGTGTGTGTGTGTGTGTGTGTGTGTGTGTGTGTGTGTGTGTGTGTGTGTGTGTATGTGTGTGTATGTGTGTGTAAATAAATGAGACTATAGTGTGAGTGTGTCTGAGCATGTATGGCATTTCTTTTGAGGGTGTATGTTGTATGTCAACACAACAGACGTCACTGTGGACGAGTCATAAGAGAGGAGCAAGCAGTGCCAATGCTGGTGCTGGTGCTGATGCTGACAGACCGGTTGCCGCGGGTGACGATGACTCCGTTCTCCGTGGAGAAGGCATCTGACGGGAGGCCCTGGATGTTCCACTCGCGTACCGCCGTGGGCTTGGAGAGGAACACGGCAAAGATGAAGCCTGGGGAACACGGAACCTTCAGCACACTTATCTGAAGGACAGAGTGACAGAGAGAGAGAGAGAGAGAGAGAGAGAGAGAGAGAGAGAGAGAGAGAGAGAGAGAGAGAGAGAGAGAGAGAGAGAGAGAGAGAGAGAGAGAGAGAGAGAGAGGAGAGGGAGAGGAGGGGTCATGGTAAGGGTGTATAAAGAGAAAAAAAGCTTGATATCATTAAATCATTCACCTTAATACTGTATATCATTGTACAACTTGGTAAGGGTGTGGGAAAAAATCAGTAATGAAACAGTAATGAAAGAGATTGAGTGACTAAAGGCTGTTTTATGCTTCTGCGTCGAATCAACGGCGTAGCCCCACATAGCCCTCTGCGTTGCCGTGTACTCTCACCGAGACCTACGCCACCGCATATTACATCTAAGCAAGACAAGGCCAAACAACATTAATAGTCTAGCATGGCAGTCTATGGAGTTGGCCATTCTGACTACCATTTCAGTGGTGAGCGACGTGAACACATGAGACACAGAACTTCGAAAGGTTCACGCCGGCGTCGAGGCAATGGCGTACTGTAGTCACCGCGTAGAGTCAACTCAGAAGCATAAAACAGCCTTAAGAGTGAAAGAGGTAGAATAGAGAGAAGAGAGAGAGAGAGAGAGAGAGAGAGAGAGAGAGAGAGAGAGAGAGAGAGAGAGAGAGAGAGAGAGAGAGAGAGAGAGAGAGAGAGAGATTGAAAGAGAAACTTGGGGTTGGTGCTAGAGCGAGATCTTAGGTCAGATTTAACACATCTCTCCTTGATGTCTTCACAGAAACACGTATTTCAATGCTACCGTGGCCTCCAAATGGTAATGATGTGCTGGCCTATTTCCAGCACAGTGCGCTAGCTGGCAGCGCCGAGTGAATCACTCCTTCTCTACTCACCTAGACAAGCGGAGCGCCTTCATCAGGGTAATTACAGACTGCAGGCTGCCCGGCCTGCGATGAGGCATCACTCACAATGTAAAGCCAATTACAGCCCCAGTGAAACAAAAGGGCCACGAAACAGACTTGACATTTAGCAGAGTGTTTAAAAAGACGAGGGAATAAAAGGTGACTAAGCTGTGCGTCTGTGTATCCATCTTGACAACTGCAGTCATGCAAGTGTTCGGAGAGGGATGGAGGGATAGAGAGATGGAGGAATAGATGGAGAGAGGGAAGAAAGACAAGGAAAGTGGGTGGGCTGTTGCTGGTGGTGACTCGTGACTGACTGTCTTCATCCAGATGCTGGCGACGAGCTCGTCTCTGTAGCTGGAGAGGAAGGGCCCCAAGTAGGACAGGAAGGCTGCAGCCAGGAGACAGTCTCCAACCAGGTAGCCCATGTTAGACTCCAGACCCTACACATACACACAGAAACACACACACATACACACACACGCACACATAGAAAAAATAAATAAATAAATAAAAGAACATAATTAACCTACTAGTGGTGGAGATGTTGAGTGTGAATGTCTGACTTCCTAGCAACAGTCCTCTCTTTACTGGTCTAATCAGCCAGTACATTACGTTTAAGATTCTCATTATTGCCTTTTATGTGAATGAGGTGGTCAGGCCTGATGAACTGAATGGCTCCTTAAATCACTTCTCCCAGGCGCCTATCAAAACCTTCATACTTTTTCAACTCGGCAGCGGTTGCCATAGAGATCTCCTAGGAGACTGATAAACTCTGACATTACTGATGCGAGCAGCCACAGACATAAGAATACCTGCTTGAGTGTTAGTGTGTGTGTATGTGCTTGTGCGTGGTGTGTATGTGTGTGTGTACGTATGATGTCTTCTTGGGTATGTGTGTGTGTGTGTGTGTGTGTGCATGAGTGGTTAGTACACTCCAGGAAGTCTAATTAAAGGAGAAATCTGGCGAGTTTTTACATAGATCTCCATTTATCAAGGTCACGAGTGCTGTCAGTACGGAAAATCCTGGTGCCCCCTCAAACATGCTCACAAGCTGGTGTGTGCAAATGTCTTGAATTTCCCCTTGGGGATCAATAAAGTATCTATCAATCAATCTATCTAAAAACCCTAGAACAACCGGTTTTACCTAGCTTGAGTTGCTACAGTCAGCAGCTCACACGTACATGCACACAGAGTGTAGCGTTGTAGCTCGGTAAAACCAATTGTCGTACCGACAGTACTCAGTGACCACTAGAAAGAGAGATCTATGTGAAAACTCGCCAGATTTTTACTTTAACTCTAGTCTAGTTTCATCATCAACATCCATCTTTTAGTGTTTGTGTTTGTGTGTGTGTCTGTGTGTGTGTGTGTGTGTGTGTGTGTGTGTGTGTGTGTGTGTGTGTGTGCGTGTGCGCGCGCGCATGCACATGTCTGTGTGTGAATGTGTGAGTGTGTGTGTGCATGTGCTTGCCTACACTGAATGTGTGAGTGTATGTGTGCATGTGCTTGCCTACCTCCACAGTCTCTTCCCAGAACACTCAGAGAGTGTGTGTGTGTGAGCGTGTGTGTGTGTGTGTGTGTGTGTGTGTGTGTGTGTGTGTGTGTGTGTGTGTGTGCATGTGCTTGGCTACCTCCACAGTCTCTTCCCAGAACACTCAGAGAGAGTGTGTGTATGTGTGAGCATGTGTGTGTGTGTGTGTGTGAGCATGTGTGTGTGTGTGTGTGTGTGTGTGTGTGTGTGTGTGTGTGTGTGTGTGTGTGTGAGCATGTGTGTGTGTGTGTGTGTGTGTGTGTGTGTGTGTGTGTGTGTGAGCATGTGTGTGTGTGTGTGTGTGTGTTTTCCTACCACCACGGTCTCCTCCCAGCGCACTCTCTCCCCAGCGAGGCCGGTGACCAGTTTGCCGGCGCGGTCCAGCTTGAGCTCCATGTCCTCGGAGCGCCGCCGCAGATCCTCCTTCTGGGCCAGCTTCTCATCATAGGAGCACTTGAGCTGCTCCAGCTTCTCTCCCACCTGACACACACACACACACATATTACACACACATACACACACACACACACGGTCATTACACCCACACACACACACACACACACACACACACATATTACATACACATACACATACACACACACACGGTCATTACACACACACACACACACACACACACACACACACACACACATATTACATACATATACACACACATACACACACAGTCATTACACACACACACACACACACACACACATATTACACACACATACACATACACACACACACGGTCATTACACACACACACACGATCATTACACACACACACACACACACACACACACACACACACACACACACACACACACACACACACACATATTACATACACATACACACACATACACACAGTCATTACACACACACACACACACACACACATACACACACAGTCATTACACACACACACACACACACACACACACACACACAGACACACAAACACACACATACACACACACACTTCTGACCATTTGACACCCAAACCAACACAATCACATGACCACATGATTCACTACAGTCCCCTGGCACAGTCTCCTGACACGCCAGCATGAACACACACTTACACTCACACGCACGCACACACACACACACACACACACACACACACACACACACACACACACACACGCACACACACACCTCTTTGAGTTTGGCCTGGGAATCTGCCAAGGCGCTTTGTTTCTCTGCCAGCTGGGATGTGGCTGCATTCAGTCGAGCTCTCTTGGGCTCCACCACTCTGAAGATGCGCCCATACACCTGTAGAGAGGACAAACACACACGCACACACACGCACACACACACACACACACACGCACACACACACACGCACATACGCACATACACAAACAAAACATACACAAGGAGAAATCAAAACACAAATGCAGCATTTCAAGGAACTGCCTAAATATATGAGACTGGAAGCATTTAATAGTGCTAATCACATATTACAACGTTTAGAAATCTGAACGTATTGCTCTAACATGATTTCACTCTCTTTGGACCCTAATTTGGATGCTGGGCAAGGTACAAAGTCTAACTAAAGCTAATTTTATAACTAGGCAAAATCAACTTGCTAGCTCAGCACCACGGGTAAGGCCTTAAGAGCAAACACTGATGAGTCAGGTCAGAGCTCCCACGTGATAACACCATATACAACTCCCATGTAATAACACCGTATACAGCTCCCATGTGATAACACCATATACAGTACAGCTCCCACGTGATAACACCATATACAGCTCCCATGTGATAACACCATACAGCTCCCATGTGATAACACCATATACAGTACAGCTTCCACGTGATAACACCGTATACAGCTCCCACGTGATAACACCATATACAACTCCCACGTGATAACACCATATACAGTACAGCTCCCACGTGATAACACCATATACAGTACAGCTCCCACGTGATAACACCATATACAGCTCCCACGTGATAACACCGTATACAGCTCCTGTGTGATAACACCGTATACAACTCATGCATGAGAACTTCTCGCTTGTTGACAGTTTTCCCTCCTTTTAAATTTATTTTAAACTACATTACTGTTTGTGTTTATGTACACTATGTGTGTGTGTGTGTGTGTGTGTGTGTGTGTGTGTGTGTGTGTGTGTGTTTGTGTGTGTGCAGTCTATAAAAAACATAATGACTCTGTGGCTGTTGTTGTGTTGGTGTGTATGCACGTTGGTGTTCATGCACGCAGTCCAGACCTCCATGGCGCGGACCCACATGCAAAGGGACCGGGCGGCTAGCGACACGCGTCCGATGATCTCGGGCTGGAAGTCGGGCTGTGTGCAGTACTGCCCGATCTTCTTCAGCACGCGGTCCGAGATGTTGTCCTTGTCAAAGTGCACCAGCTGCTTGATGAAGTTGGACTCGCCTGTCAGGGTTCAAACCACCAGAGAGTCAGAGAGACATACAATATCACAGGGACAAACACCTTGAGACAGTCAGAGAGACAAACAACACCGTTGCTGTCCAGGGGCAGATGACCCAAGACATATTCAGAGACACTACTCTATTCCACTAACTTCACTACTGCTCCATCCTACTACTACATATCTCCACTGGTCTTTTCACTGCAGCCTTTGCTATTTTCTCCCCATCAGTGTTCTGTGTTTCAGTGTTGTTGCCAATATTTGATATGTGCCAATTTGTGCACTAGCTCTTATTTTTGCAGTCCTACTTATTTCAACCTTGGCTACTCTGCCCATGACACAACAAACCTCACTTGCCGTGGCGTCTTTTCGCTCTTTCTCTGTATGTTTGGGTGTCTCATTATGTTCTAAATTAGCCCTTTGTCCTGCACCTTTTTCCCTTCTGTGGCCTACTGAAGCCCAGGGCACCTCATCACCTCCACACTAATGCTATTCATTTTCAATTTCACAATAATGCATTTGTATTGTCAAGGGATTTCAGTAAACATGTAATTACTCCTGTAAGTGCAACAATACATAATTATTTCTGTCACACACTACCCCCCCCCCCCCGCCCCTTAAGCAGCTCCTCTCTCTCTCTACTCCTCCTGTCTCAACTCTTCTTCCCCCTGCTGTCTATTCCTCTCTTATTTCCTCTCTTCCTCTCTGTCTTTCTATCCCTTTTCATCTCTCGACTGTTCTTTTCCTCCTGTTCTCCCTCTCTCTCTGATTACCCAGCTGTCTCTTGGCCTCTGCCCAGGTGGGTTCGGCTCCCTTGAGGATCATGACGGCCTGCATGACCGTCTCCACCAGGGCAGGGGGCCGGCCGTACGACTTGATCTCCGTCATGTCCTTTTTGTTCAGAGACTCCAGCGCCTGTGGAGACAAGAGAGAGTGTGAGAGAGAGAGAGAGAAAAAGAGAGAGAGAGAGAGAGAAAGAGAGTGTGAGAGAGAGAGATATAGAGAGAAAGAGTGAGAGAGAGTGAGAGATAGAGATAAAGAGAATGAGAGAGAGACAGAGAGAGAGATAGAGAGAAAGAGAGTGAGAGAGAGAGTCAGTCAGAATAAATGAAGGGAGAGGAGAGGTGGGGGGCGGAAGAGAGTGGACACAATAAAAACCAACAAGGAGTTACTGTAGAAATGTTGAAAAAGGACACAAGACAAGCAGTATGAGCAGAAGAACAGCAAAAGGAAAGAGAGAGGGGGATGGAGAAGGGAGGAAAAAAGATAAAAAAGGGCTGAAAAGAGAGAGAAGAAAGCAGAAGAAGCAAAGCTCAAGTGGATTCACTCCATCATTCTCTACACCAAGCTGGTGTGTGGTGAGCGTTCTGGTGCATAATGGCTGCTGTGCATCAGCCAGGTGGGTGCTACACATTGGTGGTGGTTAGTGAGGTTCAGTCTTCACTGTGAAGCACTTTGAGTGCTTGTGTTGTGTTGTTGGCATTAGACAGGAAGACAGTATAAAGCTGCATTCAAACAGACAGACATTTGCCCGTTTCCCCATTGCTTGACAGCTGAAAAGTTGAGCATGGCGTTGCCACTGTGAAGTTGCTGAATTTCATTAACACTGCATGGTCTCTGGTGGACCTGCTAGTGTCTTCCTGTCTGAATGCAGCTCAAGGGAGGGCGGCCTGAGAGGAAGAACAGGAAGCTGACAGGAAGTAGAGGAATAGACAAGTCATGTGCAGAGAGCCATGGGGCAGAGGAGGATGAGGAGGTGATGGACCTGTTTATGTTCATGTGTTTGGTTGGAAGTAGACTTTAAGGCGGGGATCACACTGACCAGCGGAAAACGGCTGGTTTCCTATTGTTCTCTATGGTTCGGCAGCGGAACGGTGGCAACGGTAGCGTAACGCTAGCATTGAGCAAGCTGAGCGTTGAACTTGGTTCAACTTTCAAAGCGCAATGCGAGCGTAACTGTCAGTTTAGGCAAACTTAGGGTGTTACTTAGGAACGAGATAGAACTTATTACGGTCTGAGCATTGTATTACGCTTGCCGCTGGCCAATGTAATCCACGCTTTAAGTGTGCTAATGTAACATAACATGACACCACATGGCATAACATACCATAATGGGCATACCGTGAGAGTGCTAATGTAACATAACATGACACCACATGGCATAACATACCATAATGGGCATACCGTGAGAGTGCTAATGTAACATAACATGACACCACATGGCATAACATACCATAATGGGCATACCGTGAGGACAGCAAAAAGGAGGGAGACGAAGAAAGGAAGGATGATGAAGAGATGAGATGGGATGGGACACGAGGAGGACAGGAGGAGAAGAAGGTGGAGAGGGATGGGGAGGAGGAAGATGAAGAGGAGGAGGTGGAGAGGGAGGAGTTGGAAGAGGAAGATGAAGATGAGGAGGTGAAGAGGGATGAGGAGGTGGAAGATGAAGAGGAGGAGGTGGAAGATGAAGAGGAGGAGCTGGAGAGGAAGAAGGAAGATGAGGAGGTGGAGAGGGAGGAGGAGGAGGATGAAGATGAAGAGGTGGAAGATGAAGATGAGGAGGTGGAGAGGGAGGAGGAAGATGAAGATGAGTAGGTGGAAGATGAAGAGGAGGAGGTGGAGAGGGAGGAGGAGGAGGAGGAAGATGAAGAGGAGGAGGTGGAGAGGGATGAGGAGGTGGAGAGGGAGGAGGAAGATGAAGATGAGGAGGTGGATGATGAAGATGAGGAGGAGGAAGATGAAGATGAGGAGGTGGAAATTGAAGAGGAGGAGGTGGAGAGGAGGGATGCAGTGAGCAGTAGGTGAGTTCTAGCCGGTCACCTTCATGGCCTCCTCCATAGCAGGAAGGGCCTCATCCAGGTCCCTCTGGGCATTGTCTGCCATGGCCTTACACTTAATCTCCTCAGCAGCAATCTTCTCACCGTGAGCACTGACCGTCTGCACACACACACACACACACACGCATACACACACACGCATACACACGCATACACACACACACACACACACACACACACATACACACACACACACACACACACGTGCATACACACACACACACACACACACACACACACACACGCATACACACACATACACACACACACACACACACACACACACACACACACACACACACACCAAACAGATGCGCCCACATACATCACACACATACACAAACACACAAGCACAGACACACAGACACAAGCACAGACAGACAGACAGACAGACAGACAGACACACACACACACACACATAAAGAGGAAAAGAGAAAATCAGATATATATTCCACAGGAACAAACACATCTGTTCCAACTGCGCTCATATGGAGCCGAATCAACAGAACAGATGCGTCCTCATGTTTGGCGCACACACTGAAACACCTACCGCTAGTGGAGTCTGCTTCTCTCCTAAGCCAGATGACGATGACTAAGTCGTCTCTGTCACTATCTCTTACAGACATTCAAACACCTTCTCACTCTCCAGGATGTTAATCAGGTCTTCTTCAAATAAATGCAAACCACACACTCAGGGCCAGATGTAACACTTTTGCGCCCACTTCAGGCGTATTTGTTTCGCAACGTGCGTGTAAAATCATTGCGAGGTATGTACAAACAGGCCGCAATGATGTAAAAGCGAAAACTGCCTGTCACGGGAGCTGAAAGTGGCAGATTGTGTTTTTAATGTCATGCATATGCATTCATGGGAGGATCCAGGGGAAAGTGGGAGTTTAGCGTAAAAAGATGGGAGGGGAAGAGTAAAGAGCGCCTAATTATGTATTCCACGGTATGTACAAAGACTGCTCCTGAAAGCGCACGTCTATTCACCCGTAGACACGTCTACTTCCGCCTTGTAAAAGCAGGTGTTAATCCAAATTATGCGTCAATAAGAGAACCTTTCAAAGACAACAGAATCGCTATTTAGAGCACCAGTTTTGTAAGTCTTTGTAGGCCTACTAAAAGCAACATAAACTTTCGTTGACCTTTCAAATGTCTTACTTTAACTTTCACGTCATTCACTTAAACTTTCCTACTTGCTAGATTTGACCAATCTTCTATAGCCTACGTGCACAAGTATTTTGAGTAGAACTACTGATCGTCATTATCTCCTTGCTTGTTGACATCTTATCATGTATGGTAGCCTATTATTTCATGATCGCTAAATGTTTGATTCTTTTTAATGTTGTCATCAGTTAACTTCATTCAACTGTGCTTGTAGGCGCTGCCATTCAGTTGTGGACATTCGTAAATTGCGTTTATGGGCGGAGAAAGGCAGAGAAAAGCGCAGTTTACGCTAAGGATTGAACGATTGATAAATACGACGGAAACTTGGGTCTGACAGCATTCGCAATGTGCAGTTTGTCACGCACACAAACACAAACACATGCACATGCACACACACACAAAGACACAAAGACACACACACACACAAACACACACACACACATGCACACACACACACATACACACACACGCACACACTCATATCCTGTACACACACCTTCTGCTGTTCGTCAGCCTCTCTCTTCTGCTGGACGATGGTGACCAGGAACTCCTCGCACTGCTTCTGGAACTCGGCCACCTTCTTCTTAGCCTCCTCCAGCTCCACGGACATGGCCTCCACCTTGGTGCGCGTGTCGTCGATCTTAAATAGCCCGTTACGCAGCTTGGTTACCTGCTCACCAAGCTCACTACGCTTCTCCTCCAGCAGCCTGAAAGAGATGGGGAGAGAGAGAGAGAGAGAGAGAGAGAGAGAGAGAGAGAGAGAGAGAGAGAGAGAGAGAGAGAGAGAGAGAATGTCCTAAACAGTGGCGTCATATATATACATTACAGAATAACAGAAACAGAATAATATGTTCTTCCTTCCTTCCTTATGCATTTGTTTGGCACTTTTATCCAAAGCTAAGTATGCCATTATTACAAGGGTCAGTCTCCCCAGAGCAACACAGGGTTAAGTGCCTAACTCAATATACATATGTATCTGTGTTTACAATTGTTTGTTTGGCATAGGAAGGCTTGAAATCAGGGCTTTTAGAAAACAAGAGAAGGGAAGAGAGATAGAGACAGAGGGTGAGGGATGTTTCTAGGTGTGATCTAGTCAAGAGAGAAGGAACAGGCCAACTAAAAAGAAAGATACAGGTGAGAAGCTGAGGGGGAGAAAGAGACAGAGCAACATATTCAGGCAGATATGTCAAATTAGAGAGATAGAGAGAGAGAGGGGTGTTTTTACAC
>NW_027468640.1:10834316-10866816 GCF_046254945.1 Alosa pseudoharengus
GTGTGTGTGTGTGTGTGTGTGTGTTGGGGGGCTGCACAGTGAAAGAGACCCTCAAAAACAGGCCGATGACGCTGCCGCTTTGAGCCGTGATGGGAGATCGTTTCACAGTGGGTGATTTTCCGTGCCGCCGCCATCTCGTTATGTGTGCCCACTCGTGGCTTCCGCTCACCTGTGCCCAACCACACCATGCCACGCCCCTGCCAGCCCCTCTCCAACTCCGCGTACCCCGCGGGCACACAGTCGGTAGGGTGGCGAGGAGGAAGTGTTGTGCTTTGCCCTGAATACCCAGCTCCAGCCGGGGCCGGTGGATGGTGGGGGCTTGACTGCCCACAGCTAAGCCTCGGTATGAACAGCAAGGGTGAATCAGAGCGGAATGCGGCCGGTCGGTTTTAATTAGAGGGGGATGCCCTGGGGTTCTGGAAAAATCCTACGCCGGACGCTAGACAACCTGAGCGCCGGGGGCAGGATCAGCAAGAGATGTAAATTAATGACGAGTATCTGTGGCTCTGTGTGTGGCTCTGTGTGGCTCTGTGTGTGTGTGTGTGTGTGTGTGTGTGTGTGTGTGTGTGTGTGTGTGTGTGTGTGTGTGTGTGTGTTTGCCAAATAGGAGCAGCAGATGAACACACTCAAGCTCAAGTGCTCAAACTGCATAGTGATACACAGGGATCATTAGTTTGTGTGTGTGTGTGTGTATGTGTGTGTGTGTGTGTGTGCCTTATAATTCAGAGTGCCTAATATTACAAAAGAATCATAAAAGCATGTGTGTGCATTTGTGTGTAGATACCTAACATTACAGTGTCTGTGTGTATGTGTGTGTGTGTGTGTGTGTGTGTGTGCATGTGTGTGTGTGTGTGTGTGTGTGTGTGTGTGTGTGTGTGTTGCTACCTGAATGGGTCTCCCACAGGGCTCATACACAGCACTATGTGCAGGTTGTTCCTGACACGCTCGATGAGGTAGTTGAACATGGAGTCGGGCGTCTCCAGGATGTTCTCCTTACGGGCCGAATCTGACAGCGCACTCTGGACCTGAGGCCAGGAGGAGAGGTCAGTCACCACACAATATACACAGGTACATACACACAAACACACACACACACACACACACACAAACACACCACACACATATACATGTATATATTTTCTTATATATCCATAACAGGTCTTATATATTCTTTCCAATGTGCACTGTATTCAGAGGGGTTAGGCATACTCATGCATGTGTGCCTGTGTGTTCAACAGAAGACACAGCCACCTCATAAACAAATGAGTACATGTGGAACATATTCCAAGAGAAATACAGGAAAACAGACATACAGACAGACAGATGCACTCTCTCTCTCTCTCACACACACACACACACACACACACACACACACACACACACACACACACACACACACACACACAAGCAGAAAGACAGGACAAAAAAGACATACAGACATATAGACAGACAGATGCACTCTCACACACACGCACACACACACATAGAAAGACAGGAAAAAACAGACATTCAGACAGACAGATGCACTCACACACATACTGTACACACACACACACACACACACACACACACACACACACACACACACAAACAAACAGATATACAGACAGACAGATGTACTCACACACACACGCAGAAAGATATGACAAAACAGACATTCAGATATACAGACAGAGGGACTTGCACACCTCGTCAAACTCATCCGCCTTGTACAGGTTTGGCACCTCCCCGGAGCTGAGGATGTTGTTGATGTCCTCCAGGAAGGACTCGTCCACAATCTGCGTGTCGTTGAACAGGAACACCGTGGGCTTGTTGTCCACTCCTGTCATGCGGTACAGCTTCTTGATGTCTGCGGAAACAACACAAGGAAGGAAGTCTCCCAAAAGGTGGCAATGCAACACAGTTTACCAGCAAAACAAACTCTACTGCGTGCCCTGGTCTCTAGTGGTGAACACAGGCTGTTTGATCAGGCGCAATTAGCACACAATAATCATCTACGAGAGAGTGTACACAGAACGTATAGGCAAGTGGCAAAAATTCATTAACACACACTGTACATTTATAGGACATTACGTTTACATTAGTATGAGAGAACTGTTTGGCAGCAGGTGTACTGGTTTAGTTCCTGTAGTTAAAGGAGAATTCCGGTGTGATTTTGACCTAAAGTGTTTTGAAACATGATACCGAGTGTGAACGTATGTCTCATAGCCCATCTCGGCTTGTCCCCTGCACTCCGAAATCTGTCGCTAGTTAGCTGATGCTACCAACAAGGCGGTCAATGGTGGTGCCTCGGCATCGGCATAGCCATGCAAATAAATCACTGTTTTACACCATTTACGAGGCTCAATGTATCTCCACACTTCATTGGTAGACTTCCAAGGGCCCTGACATTTAAAACGAGACATTGAGAACTTTGAAAAAGCACTGGTAGTTTACTTACAAGACGATTTATACAGACAGTATCTTCTCGAAGTTTAGCGTTTGCAGCCATCTTGAATTTAGTCACGATAAGTCGAGCGACGAGTAAGAATGAACAGGTATGATAAGGGATCAGATTCCAAAAATAATTCTGTGGAAATGCATGGATTCCAGTTTCTTCCAGTAGCAGCAACTGGAATCCATGCATTTCCACGGAAATACACTCCTAAATGGTGTAAAACAGTGATTTATTTGCATGGCTATGCCGATGCCGAGGCACCACCATTGACCGCCTTGTTGGTAGCATCGGCTAACTAGCGACAGATTTCGGAGTGCAGGGGACAAGCCGAGATGGGCTATGAGACATACGTATCATGTTTCAAAACACTTTAGGTCAAAATCACACCGGAATTCTACTTTAACTGGTTTAGTTCTTGTGGTTGACCGGTTTAGTTCCTGTGGTTCCTGCATGATGTGTGGGTGAAAGGGTGGAGTACCTTCTCTGAACTCCTGCTTGCGGTACAGCTTCGTGACCTCCACCTGGAAGACCAGATACTCGCAGATGTAGGCGGCCAGGCGGGAGAGGCTCTGGCGGCCGGACCCTCCGATGCCCACCAGCAGCATGTTGCCCCGCGGCTGGCTGATCACGCGCACCACACGCGTCACTGTCCAGGAAACACACACACACTTCACATATACGCACACAAGACATATATACACAAGCTACACACACACACACACACACACACACACACACACACACACACACACACACATACACACACACACACTTCATATATACACACACAAGGCACATATACACAAGCTACACATACACATATTGTATCACACATACACAGACACACACATAAACACGCACACACAGACACACTATGCACACACACACATATGCATATCACATATACACGTGTAAAACAATTACACACACAAACATATCTAAACGTATAAAGATACCACTGTACAAACATACATAAACATAAATGTGTCTGTGTATGTGTTTGTGTGTGTGCATCTACACGCATATAGACACAAGCAGCAAGCGAGAAACACAAAAACATTACCGTAACACCCGCACAAGGACGAATGGAACACAGACCCACTTAGTCATACAGAGATGTCAGCATCCTCACAAGGACAAACAAACACACAACACACACACTCACACAAGCACACAACACACACATGCACAGATACAGCTCAGTCCTCATTCCAGATGAGCGTGGCAGGCCAGCTGTTTTGTTTCAGCGGCGCAGTGAAAAGGTTAGCGCCGCTACTAACACGACCTCCGGAGTGTGCATAATGCAGACACTGACAAATGATCATTTCATGATGCACAACCTGCGCTATAGTCCGCTCCAATCAAAACAAACAAGGGCACTATGAACTATTGATTTGTGTCTGTGTGGCTCTGTATCAAATGAATAAACGCACGCACACACACACACACAAACACACACACACAAACACACACACATGCACACACACACACTACACACACACACTACACTCCCAATGCCATAACGTACACAAGAGATACAGTGCTTTCCTAATTGCCTCATCTATCAGTGGGAGACAATGCAGAGTTACTTACTGAGCTTTGTGATTTGCGGCGTAATTATACACTGTATACGCTGGTGAGTGATACAGAGCCTAATTACATACTGTGCTGTGGGACTTCCAGACGCATTGTTTACTGCCGCGCGGGATTTGCCGTGTAATTTTGCAAAGCTGGCGTTCGGTGTATGAGTGTGTGTGTGTGTGTGTGTACGGCGGTGTAATCGGGGTGGGGTGGGGGGGTCTGTGTTGTGGGATTTGTAGTATAATCGCGGTGTGATTTGTAGGCTAATTTGGCCTGACCGTGCTCGATGGCGTCACGGAAGAGCACCAGGCTCATGGGCACCACTCCCGGGGTCAGGCTGTAGTCCTCCAGCTGGCTCTCCATGAAGCTCTTCAGGGCCTTGAAGTCCAGCAGGTCCTCATACACACGCGACTCCCGCAGGAAGTCACCTACACACACACGCACACACACACACACACACACACACACACACACACACACACACACACACACACACACACACAAAGGTGAGATAAAACATCTGTGCATTGTCTATAGTACACACACCCAGTTGGATGCAGCATTTCCGCTGGTATCTGTAAAATCCTTGCAACCACACCAAGAAATAAAATTTAAAAAAAAATCAATCAGGGCTCCAGACCAACTTGTTGCATTCGCACCCTTAAACATATTGGTCGAGAGCCCTGTCAATCCAACCAGTCATCACTAATCTAGTCCAACCCCTTTGTCCTGATTAGTGGCCCAGCATGCACCCAGTCACTCCGGGTTTATATGACGGAACTCTGGTGGTTAACGTCAACAGAGAGGCTCACCTGCACAAATAAACCTGCGTGTTACATACAGTACAGGTACGAGGCAGTGCAGTTAGGCTGCTACATTGTTGAGTAAAGCATTGGTGAGATTTGTGTTAACCACTGTATGGGGACTTGTGCGTGCGTGCGTGCGTGCGTGGGTGTGTGTGACGGTGGTAGTGTAGTGGTTGAGAAGCTGGGCTAGCAGGCAATAGCCAGCATAGTTGTGGGTTGAATTCCCAGCTGCCACCGTTTTGCCCTTCAGCAAGACATTTAATCCCAAGTCTCTCTGGCCTGGCCCTTGTAATAACTGACATGTGTAAGTCGCTTTGGATAAAAGTATCAGCTAAATAAATAAGTGTGTGCGTGCTGACTGTCTGACTGGAACTTCATGTTGTACTTCAAATAGCATGCTTGCTATTTGTAAAACCATTTCTGCCATCAAAACAAACATTTGGTGGACCATCTATCCAAACATCTACTGTACTACCAAACAAAACCTTGCAGACAAACCAACATACACACAAACAAACAAACACACTGCACAGTGATTCACAGTTATTCTTACCAAATATGGGCTGCTGTTTGTTGGGGCAGATGTTGTGGTAGGTCTGCTCAAACAAAGATCCCAGTTTGTCTGACAGGAGACCCACAAACGCCTCCATGTCTGAATGATCCACCAGGCGGTCCGAGAACACTCTACACACAAATACGCACACATACACACACACACACACACACACACACACACACACACACACACACACTCACACGCACACTCACACGCACACACACACTCACACGCACACATACACACACACACACACACGCACACTCACACGCACACATACACACACACACACACACACACACACACACACACGTACATGCACACACACACAAACACACGCACGCACGCACACACACACACACGTGAGACCCTCAACACAAAGTTCACGGTTATGGTGATGGACTATGGCTCCTGGGTGTGTGATGGGGCTACAGTAGGTACCTGAAGCACTCATGGATCCACAGGCGAGTGATGCTCTGTTTGGTGTCATGGAAGTCCCTGTGGGCTCTAAGCAAGCCCTGGAACACCTGCGGAGAAAACCGGAGGTCACACACACACACACACACACACATACATGCACACACAAACACACACACCCACGTATATAATGTTTTTACTCAGCTTGATCAGAGAGCAGCACTTAGCTAACAAGCACTTCAGAATCAGTCAGAAAAAAAGGGGAAAAGCAATTTAATGAGGGACATTTAACAAGGCTTTAGCACACTGCATAGTGTGTGTGTGTGTGTGTGTGTGTGTGTGTGTGTGTGTGTGTTCTTGTGTGTGTGTGTGTGTGTGTGTGTGTGTGTGTGTGTGTGTGTGTGTGTGTGTGTGTGTGTGTGCGTTCGTGTGTGTTCGTGTGTGTGTTTTCTTGTGTGTGTGTGTCTGTCCCCTACCTTAGAGATGTCTCTGAGGTTGAAGAGGTAGTGTGTGTGTGTGTGTTTGTGTGTGTGTGTGTGTGTGTGTGTGTCAGTGGCGGCTGGTGGTTAAAAAAATAACGGAGGAAGGAATGTCTGCCTGATTGGCGTTACTGGCAAATGTGAGGTTGTGATGGTGTTGGTGGCATATGTGAACAATAGAGTATGTAGGCCGCCTACCCAGACACATTTATAGCAGCAGTATGTACTATGTAGCATTTTAACTGCCAATGTTGTGCAATAAATGCTATTCTGACATTCTCGGGTGGAGGGGGGGGGGGGGGGGCAATTCGTCCAGGGACAATGAACTTTGTAATATAATTTAAATATATAAGTCACTTTGGATAATAGTGCTAAATTAATAAATGTAAATGTAAATAAATGTAAATTTAGGTCTGGGAAGTTAGGGAAGATATGTAGGTGTAGTTATGAAATACTGTTTTCCAGATGTGCAAAATTACGGAAAGTCTGGAGGTTTTGCTCAGTGTAATTGTCACACCGGCACCGGGCTCTCCCTCGGCCACGCCCCCTCATGCCACTCCAGCACCTGACTCTCCTACTGCCACACACCCGCTTTCCCCAGTCACATGGAATCTCTCACACTCACCTGCTTAACTCTCCTACAAAGGTTTCCCGCATTCTCTAGTCTGTGTCTGGCTTCGTCGATTGTGGACTCAAGGACTTATGCTGTGCTCCTCTGTTTCCTGTTTGCGTAAGCTCTTTTGTTTCATATTTCCTTGGATCCTCTGTTTTCCCTTTTTTGGGACTATCTTCTGAGCTTTTGAAAGACTGTATCTTTTGAGTGTTTAATCCTTCTGCAACCGGCTGAATTAACCTCTGAACCAATAAAGGAACCTGTGTATCTAAGGCTGTTTTACCAGTCTGAGTCCGTGACAGAAAGCCAGACCAACAACATGAACAGAACCGCAGCTGGGGCCGGTGCTGCAGCTCCTGCAGCCATTCCGGTGCAACCAGGTAACCCGGGTCCTCCACCACCGCAAATTCCCTTATGCAGGCCCAATGGGTACCCCAGCTGCTTACGATGGTGCCCCTGACAATTGCAATGGATTTTTGCTACAGTGTACCCTTGCATTAGAGATGCAACCACACCGCTACCCGACGGACCGAGCGAAGATTGCCTACATCATCCCTCTACTCTCAGGTAGGGCCCTTCAGTGGGCTGAAAATGTTTGGAGGCAGAATGGTCCAGTTACTAACACCCTGGATGCTTTCCTGGAGCACTTCACAGAAGTTTTTGGCCTTCCTCCGGGTGATTCTTCTGTTCAGGAGAAACTTCACAATCTGCGTCAAGGACGGAGCTCCATTTCTGAATACTCCCTTCAATTTCGCACATTGGCTGCTGCAAGTGGTTGGAATGAACCTGCACTGCTCACCGCTTTTCGCCAGGGATTGGAGCCATCACTTCGCCTACACCTCTCAGCCTATGATGATACCATAGGTTTGGAGAGATTTATTCAGTTGGCAATACGGGTGGCCCACCGACGAGAGAGCTGCTTGAGTGAGTTGAACACAGTGTCCCGCTTCAACCCAGGCCGTCGACCAGCTGGACCCATCCTTGAACCTGGCATTGAACCTATGCAGATCGACTCCGTACGCCTGACCCCAGCTGAACGTCAAAGGCGCTTCACCCAGAGACTTTGCCTGTACTGTGGAGCTGGAGGACATGCCATTGCAGCGTGTCCTATACGTCCACCACGGCCCTTGGTGAGTGCTGTCCAAATCCCCTCCTCTCCATTGTGTACCTCCGTAACCCTCACAGCTCCAAATGGTTTTCTTGCAGCCACTGCCCTCATCGACTCAGGTTCTGCCGGCAACTTCCTCTCAGGGGCGCTCTGTCGTCGCCTCAACCTCCGGAGGATCCGCTGCCAGTCCTCGTTCTCCCTCCACTCCATAGTGGGTAAACCCTTGAGCCGACAATTGATCCACCATCTCGTTGGACCTATCGAACTGCATGTTGGTTGTTTACATGTCGAAAAAATCACTTTCCTGGTTTCCACTTTTCTGGAACACTCCACCACTGATGTCATCCTCGGTCGTCCCTGGCTGTTGCGTCATTCACCCATCATTGACTGGAGTTCGGGTAACATCCTAAAATGGGGGACAGATTGTTTTACACAATATTTCCCTAATCTACCTCTGACTCGTCCACAGCTCCTCTCTACCCCAGTAGCAATCTGCACCACTTCAGTGGAGAGCTCAAACAGCAGCCGCACAGTAGAGATTCCCCAGGAGTACCTCCAATTCAGTGATGTATTTTGCCCACAACGAGCTGCTAGGTTGCCTCCTCACCGCCCTTGGGACTGTGCCATTGACCTCCTACCAGGTGAGCCAGTGCCCAAGGGCAAGATCTACCCTCTTTCTCTGCACGAACAGAACGCCATGGAGGAGTACATCAAGGAGGCCCTCAACCAAGGCTACATCAGACCATCTACCTCTCCTGCTGCATCAAGTTCCTTCTTCGTGGGCAAAAAGGATGGTGGTCTCCGACCCTGTATCGACTACCGCGCACTCAACAAGATCACAGTCAAATACAGGTATCCTCTTCCCCTCATTCTATCCTCTCTCAAACTTTTGCGAGGAGCACAGGTCTTCTCAAAACTAGACCTGCGTAGTGCCTACAATGTCGTTAGGATACGGAAGGGGGATGAATGGAAGACAGCCTTTGTGACCCCTACAGGCCATTATGAGTATCTGGTGATGCCATATGGACTTGCTAATGTGCCTTCTGTATTCCAAGCATTTATGAATGAAATATTCCGAGAATACCTCCACCGCTTTGTGCCGATTTACATTGATGACATTCTAATTTACGCCAGAAATATGGCCGAACATCACCACCACATCACATTGGTCCTCCAGAAGCTCCGTGAGTACAAACCTAAAAGCTGAAAAATGCTCCTTCCTTCAGTCCCAGGTTCAGTTCCTAGGGTATAACATCAACCACAACCACATCAGTATGGATGAGGGGAAGGTAGAGGTGATACGCTCCTGGCCAATACCTTCAACTATTAAGGATCTTCAGCGCTTCCTTGGTTTTGCCAACTTCTACCGTCGTTTTATTAAAAATTACAGTAGCATCACTTCTCCTCTCTCCTCCCTCCTTAGAGGTAAACCCAAGACTCTCTCCTGGAACGAGACTGCAACCCAAGCATTCGAGAAATTGAAGGAAGCCTTCACCACCGCTCCAGTCCTCACACACCCTCATCAGGATAGACCCTTCATCGTTGAAGTGGATGCATCAACTACTGGGGTCGGAGCGGTAGTCTCTCAGCAGCAGGGGAAGCCCTCAAGGCATTATCCTTGTGCTTTCTTCTCAAGAAAACTCACCGGCAGAGCAGAATTATGACGTCGGCAACCGAGAGCTGCTAGCCATTAAGCTAGCCTTAGAAGAATGGCACCACTGGCTAGAGGGGGCTAAACATCCATTCCTGGTGTTGACTGACCACCGCAACCTTGAGTACCTCCGAGAGGCAAAGCGTTTGAACCCACGACAAGCCAGGTGGGCCCTCTTCTTTATCCGTTTTAATTTTTCCATCTCTTACCGTCCAGGTCCCAAAAATGTGAGGGCTGATGCCCTATCCCGGCTCTACGCTCCCGACGAAAGCTCTGAACACCCTGAGACCATCTTACCACCTCATCTTATCGTCAGTCCCATTGAATGGACCCTGGACGATGTAGGAACTTAAAATTGTCTAGGGATTGTTTCAGAAATGAAGTCTCAGTCAGCCAGGAGTCAAGTCAGAAATCTCAGAGAGCTTTATTCACGAATCCGGAGACCTACGTCGTGTTGCTAACAGACGCAGTCTGATGTTACAAACAGGGAAACACTTTTTATACTTCACTGACAGTTCAGACAAGACATGACATCTCCATTAATGGTACGCAAACTTGTTTACGACATAGTTACCCAAAGAGTCAACCATATCTATAAGGCTGTATCCCATAACGACCAAGGGCCATGGAATTCAGTCAAGATTGACCCCAAGACAGTAAATAAGGTCTTAGGGCGCCAGCCGTCGAGAAGAGGCCTACCCAGCCTCCTTCGAGGACACAGACACACCTAAGCCATGGTACACACATACACAGCATTGACACACGCACATACATCCAGACATCATGGCATACGCACACACTTTCAGCAAGGCTGCAACCATGCGCTCACCATGAAGACACATACACACACAGCGGGACTGCACACTCACACACCCAGCATGGCTGCGCAAACACCTTGAACATGGAATTCCACAGTTGTTAACACATAAATCTCTCCTTCACTTTCTGCTTACAGCAGCGTCTCTTTCTTCAGCTTTGCACAGACCATACCAAAAGAGTAAATGGTTGAATATAGCCTGCACTTAAATGGAAACACCTTTAAGGCCAAAATTTCTCACTACAACGAGGACGTCGCGGAGGCCTCAGTTACTGATCCTGCTCCGGCGAACACCCCAGCACACCTCACCTATGTTCCAAAAACTCTCCGACTCCAGGTAACATCTGCCGTACATTCCTCACTGGGCTCTGGCCATCCCGGAGCCAATCATACACTCTCCCTCCTTCGGAACCGATATTGGTGGCCCGGGATGGCAAAGGAGGTCCGCCACTTTGTTGCTGGCTGCGCTGAATGCGCCATGGCTAAGACACCACGTCACCTACAAGAAGGGAAGCTCCTCCCGTTGCCTGTTCCCAAACGCCCATGGTCACACCTAGGGATAGACTTTATAACAGATCTCCCCTCATCTGACGGTCATACTTGTATTCTAGTCATTGTGGACAGATTTTCAAAATCCTGTAAACTCATCCCATTCAAAGGCATTCCCACCGCCAATGACACCGCCCAAGCACTCATCCACACACTCTTTCGAAACTTTGGCACCCCCGAGGACATTGTTTCTGATCGTGGCCCCCAGTTCATCTCCAGGTTCTGGCGGGCATTCTGTTCTCTCCTAGGGGTGACCGTGAGTCTGTCCTCTGGCTACCACCCATAGACAAATGGGCAAACAGAAAGGAAGATCCAGGAGATCAGTCGGTTCCTTCGGACCTTCTGCCATGGCCGTCAGCACAGTTGGCACCAGTTCCTTCCATGGGCAGAGTACGCACAGAACTCCCTCCGACAGCCCACAACAGGCCTCACTCCATTTCAGTGCGTACTCGGCTACCAACCGTCAGATGTGCCAGCTGTAAACCATTGGTTCCGCCAGAGCGAGAGGGTCTGGAATGAGGCACATCACCAGCTGCAGAGAGCCATCCGGCGCCAGAAACACTATGCTGACTCCAGACGAGCGTCTACTCCATCCGACGCCGTCGGACAGAAGGTGTGGCTATCTACAAGAGACATCCGGATGCGCCTCCCTAGCAAGAAGTTAAGTCCTCGTTACATTGGCCCTTTCACCATCACTGAACTGATTAACCCAGTCACTGTTAAATTACAACTTCCCCAACTTTATAGAATCCACTCTACTTTCCATGTCTCCTTGCTCAAACCTTTTGTTCCCTCTCCTTCAGAGCCCGGTGCCACTGCGGAACCTCCCCCGCCGCTCCTGCTCGAGGATGGCCCTGTGTACGCCGTTCGGGACGTCCTGGACTCCCGACGCCGAAGGGGTCGCCTTGAGAACCTAGTGGACTGGGAGGGCTACGGTCCAGAAGAGCAATCCTGGGTACCCCTGACGTGTTGCCTGAACACCAACCGTATGGACCCCAGAGCGATAGCACAAAATCAATACATCTTACAAGGCGAAAACGCAGAAAGGCTAGATTCAGCGCTAGCTATCACGGTAATCTCTCTGATCTAGAAAATATGATTAGACAAATTAGGAAAGAAACTGACCAGGAATTGAATCATAATGTTAAACCAATGACCTTGCAACCTACTCTTGAATTGAGTTCACCTGAAAGCGTGGAAGTGAATGAATGTGTTGAAGCAGATGTTGAACAATGTGCAGGATTACATTAATACACAGGATTAGATGTTAAAATCCCTTGTGCCAAAATCCAAGGTAAAAACACATTCAGAAGCCCCTGCTCAAGTTTAACTTTAAAAAGCACACTACCCACAAATCCGCCAACAAATGGTCACAAGCACAATGCAAATGGCCTATCCAACAGCAGTAGCCTATATAGTATGCGGCATGTCATTGGGGTTATCAAGTGGGCACCCTCATTCACCGATGTTTCGTTAAGTTAGGCCCACGACACCTCATGAAGGCTTAACAGTGAAACCAGCGTCCTGGAGACACTCCCCTCCATGCTACCACCATATTACCACATTGAAATATCCAATACTCAAAATACTCTTAACCAGCCCAGGCATGGTCTAAGTTGGCTAGGTCGGTCCGTCCCGTTGATGTGGACTGAACCATAAACCATAAAGAACCTTAGCCAAGTACCATCACCCTAGGCACAGCCCATCACAAACACAAAACAAATTAGCCAGTTAGCTTAGCCCATTATCTTAGGCCCCATCCCAAACACAAAACAAATTAGCCAGCAGTTAGCAGTTAGCTTACGCCCCATGCTGCCCCATATTACCACAACAAGCATCCAAATACCCTTAACCAACCTAGGCATGGTTTAAGTTGGCTAGGTCGGTCCGTCCCGTTGATGTGGACTGAACCATAAACCATAAAGAACCTTAGCCAAGTACCATCAACCTAGGCACAGTCCATCACAAACACAAAACAAATGAGCCAGTTAGCTTACCTTAGCTTGCGCCCCAGGAAGGGTAACTTCTCCTTACCCACCACCAAAACAAATGAGCCAGTTAGCTTACCTTAGCTTGCGCCCCAGGAAGGGTAACTTCTCCTTACCCACGACCAAAACAAATGAGCCAGTTAGCCTACCTTAGCTTGCGCCCCAGGAAGGGTAACTTCTCCTTACCCACAACCATTCGCTTGCCCGTTCTGCTGCTAAGGACATGTTACTAACCACCTGCCTTAGACTTCGACCACAAATGCCCAATTCAGACAGCAAGCCAATAGCAGATCTGGCCACAAACCCACGTGCACCGATTTCAATAGGCCTTAATCGTGCACTCCAACCTCGCTTAGCTGCCTCCTCTGCTATTTCAGTATATTTAGCTCTCTTCAGCTCATTGGCCACTTCCACTCTGTCTTCCCAAGGAACAGTGAGTTCAATGAAGTAAACTATCTTCTCTGAATCCGACCATAGAATTACGTCAGGACGTAGCTTAGTACTCACTATATGTGGAGGTACCGCCATCTGCTGGCCAAGATCAACCTTCATTTCCCAGCCCGCCCCATTTTTCAACTGGCCGGTTTTGCACCTGGCCTTCGCGGAACAAGGTTTATCCCCCTGACGTACAAAGTTAATTTGCCTTACCCCTTTACTAGCTGCTAATGAATTGACTTCTCTTCTTTTATCCTC
Source organism: Alosa pseudoharengus (assembly GCF_046254945.1). Lineage (NCBI taxonomy): Eukaryota > Metazoa > Chordata > Actinopteri > Clupeiformes > Clupeidae > Alosa > Alosa pseudoharengus. Next base: position 10,848,012 of record NW_027468640.1, read on the forward strand.
TATTGCCGCTGCCACACATTTCAATACCTGGTTATGACGCCACGTATACCGCCCCTGGGTGAGACTTACCTTGCATCCTGATAGGATATGGTGGAGACTGCCCACACACGAGCAAAGTATGCATTTATCATCCTCACCAAACCATTGACTTAAATTCTTGGGAGATGGGAGCACATCATATGTAGCACCTAACATAAATCTGATCTTACTAGCTTCCATGCCCCATAGATCTTTCCATTTAATCTGTCTTTTTTCCACCCCTTCCCAGTTCACCCACTGCCCTTGTTTTGCCTGCGACACTGCCTTAGTACATCTTACAGCCTCCTCCTGTCTATGCATTTCCTCCACTACCATTTTCCTCTTTTCTCCTGCAGAAGCCTTACTACACAAGGGTTTACTTGCACCCACCCCTAGACCCCCCCGCCCGTGCTGAACATGGCCCATTATATCTCTATGCTTCAATGCTGATTGAGCTTGCTTAACTGCCTGCTCTGGGTTCCACTTCCTCCCTGCATTAACTGAGGGTGCAACTTTCCTCACCACTGGGTCCTTGGACTGAGTAAGAGTCAATTCCAATCTAGCCTTAGCACATTTAAATTCCTCTGTCAGACTAGATATTGGCAACTCTACAATACCCTTCCCATACAAGGCTACACTGCTTAAGCAGCGTGGGACTCCGAGCCATTTTCTGACAAAGGAGTTGATCATTTTTTCCAACCTCTCTACCTTTGACAGAGGAACTTCATAAACTGTCAATGGCCACATTAGCCGAGGCAACAAACCAAACTGCAAACACCACAGCTTGAGCTTACCTGGCAGCCCCGACTTGTCAATTTTTGCAATACCTTGCCTAGTGACCTGTCTCAAGTCTTCAACCTGTGATTTATCACTAAGGCTTGCATCATACCACCTTCCCAGGCTCTTCACTGGTTTCTCCAGAACTGTGGGAATCACCTCCTTATTTATAGCAAACTTCTTATCTGTTACCTTCCCTTTAATAATTGAGAGACTCCTAGACTTACTTGGTTTCACCTTCATTCTGGCCCATTGCAGATTACTATTTAACTTACCCAGCAACCTGTTGGTGCATGGAACGGTTGTCGTCAAGGTTGTCATGTCGTCCATGAAAGCCCGAATCGGGGGGAGGCGTGGCCCTCCCTGCAACTTCTCCCCGCCCACTACCCATTTTGAGGCCCTAATAATGACCTCCATTGCCATTGTAAAAGCAAGTGGGGAGATGGTACATCCGGCCATGATTCCTATCTCAAGTTGTTGCCAACCTGTGGTGTAATCAGCTGTAGTAAAACATAATTGAATATCCAGAAAGTATGCTTTTACTAGGCTTTTAATGCTACCTGGGATTCTGAAATAATCAAAGACCCAAAAGCATTAGCCAAATCCAAGAACACAACGTGCAGGTCTCTCTTCTCACGCTTTGCTAATTGAATTTGGTGCCAAATCATGCTGGTATGCTCTAAGCACCCGGAGAAGCCAGGAATTCCAGCTTTTTGCACCGTGGTATCAATTAGTTTATTCCTTTCAAGGTAATTTGTCAGTCTCCGTGCCACCACACTAAAGAAAACCTTCCCTTCAACATTCAGTAGACTAATTGGCCTAAATTGATTAATCTCCACTGCGTCCTTTTCTTTGGGAATAAATATTCCCCCAGCCCTCCGCCAAGCCTTGGGGATTACTAAACCAGATCACCCTGACCTCAGGAATACTTGATGATTATTCAATGTGAATAAAAGAATGGAAAATGAACCATAACTGTAAACAATGACCTCATAATAAATAATAAAGTGCGATGAATGAAATGTATCATTACAAGTATTTTAGTAGCCTGACTTTGTAAAGTCTAGGGAGTTATGTATGTAAAGGAATTGTATGTCTCAAAACTGTGAAATGGATAAAGTGCCTTAAACTGTTTAAATGAATGTATTCAGATTGCATTGTGTGAAGAGTTAATGCCATAAGTGTTTGTAACCTGTAAGAATGTAACCGAACTCTCTTGATGACTGTAAGTGTACGTTGTTAAATGTAATGTGTCACATTGTTATAATTGTCATTGAATGTAAACTGTAAACTGTTTCCAACCTCTGGAAACTATCTGTAAACCTGAATGTAATGCATCATCTCCGAAATGTAACCCGGTGAAGTATGGTAATATGTGTCATCTTAAATTGTTGGTTAAGATCAGTGACTTCTAGAATGTATTAGCTATCGTGAGAATTTTCCCAGCTGTATTCCCAGCTACCGTGAGAATATTCCCAGCTATCGTGGGAACTTCTAGAAGGTTCTAAACTGTCGTGGGAAAGTAGGATTGATTTGCCTTAGGAATGTGTGGGGGAGGTCAAGTCTACCTAGTATAAATAGGGGTCGAACTAAACGATCGGGGCTGCTTCTTCTTTTTTTCCTTCCTTCAACTCGTTGGGTTTTTGCTTTATGATGTCGCGTGCGGTTGCTACAATTCGTCCTCTGAAAGTCGTTGAGAAGCAAAGTGTTGGAACTTTGTGCCAGGCTGAAGCCGTGGATCTTAACTCCGCACCACCTGTTGCCGGGATCGCACTGCTACTCCGACAGTGAGAGACTGCCGAATGACTATCAGCGGATTTTCCCTTTTTTGAGGACTTACTCTTTTTTCTTATATACCTTTTTCTCCGTTTGTGGATTTACTATTGTATTCTCTTCTCCATCTGTGGATTACTATTTTTATTGTACTCTCTTTTGTGGATTTACTCTTTTTACATTTTCTACAACATTGTAACCTGCAAGTGGATATTACGCCGCATTTTGTTATCATCACCAAAGTGCTGAAAAGTAAAGAACTTATTTAACCTTGGCATCTAATTCTTCAAGCAGTATTTTTGTCTTTTCTTGGTCTTTCTACGAATTCCAGCAGGAGGGTAAGATAACTTGTCTCTTCTGTGGTTATTCATCTGTCTTTTCTAAGACTTGGGTTAGTTGGACTTGAGTGCTGCTGGACGGTAACAAAATCCATCCTTATAAAACCTGAGCAAGAAGTAGCCTATAACCTTAGTAGTTTAATCCTTCTGCAACCGGCTGAATTAACCTCTGAACCAATAAAGGAACCTGTGTATCTAAGGATCTGTTTTACCAGTCTGAGTCCGTGACAGTAATACATTGGCAGAAAAGTCTATAATAATAAAAATAGACACTTGTTTTATAAAACCATGTAACTATTTACCATTAAAAATAGACCTTAAATGTGGTTATTTGTAACATGCTATTGTTTTTAAAGCCAAATCGCTATAATTTAAAGACAGGTTGTAATAGCTTAGTGGGAATTTATGAAAGCATACTCGAAAGGCAAATGTTATTGAAGACGTCATTAAAGGAATGCATCATGGTCTGAAACATTCATTAACAATGTTACCATCCAAAGATACATTTAGAACGGTGAAAACAAGAACATAACAACAAGAACCTTATTTAACAATTGTTTAGTTAAGGCATAACTTGGATGATTATAACAACGCCTAACTATCCAAAAATGTTTTATCACCAAGTGAACTGTCCACGTATGTGACAGGCCAGCAGTAGGCTATGGCTGATTGTTTTCTGTGCTAACGTTACCAGTTGCCATGAGCCATGAGTAGCCTATTTGTAGCCTATTTGTCTGACTATGTAGCATTCAGTAGCCTACACTTACCATCTTGTTTTGGAATATGAATTTTTGGAGCTGGTCTTCCTGCTTTGATAAACATTATCAGTGTATTCGAATGTATAAAAGATTTGAGATTGTCCTCTGATTCCATTGTACTGTTTATTTCACGAGCAAAAAACAAGCTTTCCGTTCAACATAAGATTCGTAGTTTGACTGCAGATAACATTCTTGAACCGTTGCCGCTAAAAACAGCACCCCCTATCGCAATTGAAAATTACTGTACTGAGGAGCTTCCTCCCTTGGCCATTGAAAACGACGTGATTCACGAGCCGCTGGGGTCCGAGGCGTTTATAATGGACTTCAATGAGGGGCTTGAGGAGGAAGATCCTCCATACAGTTATTTTCAATTGCGATAGGGGGTGCTGTTGGCATTTTGACCTAGGGGAACGATTTTGTTCATTCAAAGTGTTAAAAATAGTAATATTAACAGTAATTTATCAGATTAGTAATTCACTTTATATATTTTTTATTTTTCTCTGAAATTTTAGGGAGGGTGTTCCTCCCTTTCCTCAATGAAGGAGCCTCCTCTGGTGTGTGTGTGTGCGTGTGTGTGTGTGTGTCTGTCCCCTACCTTAGAGATGTCTCTGAGGTTGAAGAGGTAGTGTGTGTGTGTGTGTGTGTGTGTGTGTGTGTGTGTGTGTGTGTTAGTGTGTGTGTTCTTGTGTGTGTGTGTGTGTGTGTGTGTCTGTCCCCTACCTTGGAGATGTCTCTGAGGTTGAAGAGGTAGTGCATCTTGGCGGGTGTGGGCAGGAAGCGGGCGATGATGGCGTAGTACAGCTCCAGCGTGGCCTGAGTCAGGATGCCGCCGATGGGCTTCACCTCCTCCTCAAACTCCTGCAGCTTCTGGTTGATCATGGTGCCATAGATACGCTTAATCTGGGACTCCTGCAGCGGGCATGGGGAGATGGGGGTGAGAAGGTGCGAGAGAGAGAGAGAGAGAGAGAGAGATTTTGACTTTGAAGTTTGAGGTAAATAAGGTATATTGAGCTAATATAAAACAACTTTTACATTCATTACATTCATACAATTATTCAGTGATGTAATCATTGTGATGCATTCATTGATGATGCAATATTCCCATTTCCTTGTTCAGAGACTTAACACTTTACCTGTTTGTTAACAGACTTTTTTCAAAACAAGCAGAACAATGCATCACTAAAATGACAGGAGAAGAGATGAAAGAGAGAGAAAGAGAGAGAAGAAGACACACAAACAGATTCATTTCTAAAATGACAAGATGATTGCCTTCACTGCATTTAAAATGTTTTGGGTAAAAGCATCTGATTACAAAAATGCTAAAATGCTAGATGATGATGATGATGATGATCGTGATGGTGGTGGTTCTGTGATGAAGGGACACAGGAATAAAAATGAGTCGGGCGATAAAGCACATGCGTGCAGTAAGAGGGAAGTTATAATTAGGAGAAGCAGATGATGGGTGCCGTAATGAGAAGTGGGGGGTATAATAGCAAAGACTCGACGTGGAACCAGGGAGTAGAACGCGAAAGTGGCGAAGAACAAGGGAGAGGACTGTCATCGGAACAATCAAATCAAATCACACACACGCATCCTCTACCAATCAATGCTGCTCGGGAACTCTGCAGATCTTATCACGGCCGCCATCATCCCTGTCATCATCTCCATCTTCCCATCTTCGTTAAGGCGCAATCTTGATTACGCGCCGCGCCACGTGGAATACAAATAAGGGGAGTCTGACGCTTCGCCATGGAGACAGGATCACTTAAGCCCATTTAGTCATTATCATCTCGTGGTTACGCTGGGTATCTGGTCAATCAGAAGTCATTCCAAAGGGTGTGTGGGTGTAAATTATCTTCTGTGTGTTTGTGAGGGGAAGGGAGGAGGGCAGTGGGCTCAAGGCCAGAGCTTACTAGAGGGCTACAGTGAGAGAGAGCTTGACATGGAGTGAAAAGAGATAGAGGAGAGAGATGGGCCCACGGTGGAGCTCACTGTGGAGTCCCTCAATGCACTGGGAGTGGGGAAAACAGTATAGGGGTGGGCCCCACAGTGGAGCTCACTTTTGAGGCCCTCAGTGTACTGGGAGTGGGGAGAACAGTATAGGGGTGGGCCCCACAGTGGAGCTCACTGTGGATGCCCTCAGTGTACTGGGAGTGGGGAGAACAGTATAGGTGTGGGCCCCACGGTGGAGCTCACTTTTGAGGCCCTCAGTGTACTGGGAGTGGGGAGAACAGTATAGGGTTGGGCCCTATGCTGGAGGTCATCACCACTCACCGCAGGGAAGGTCATGTTGATGAGGTTAAAGCGGCTCTGCAGTCGCCCTGAGATGTGTGTCCTCCCGCCACCAGGGGGCCCCATCGAGGCCAGCAGGTACATGTCCTACCAGATAACACAAAAACAAGTCAAGGAGAACACAACAAAGAGCGAGAGAGTTAGACAAACTGGTACATGTAACAACACATGAGGAAACACAAAACTTCTTGTCCTACAACACACTAGAAAAAGACTAAAAGATTAACACAAGAGTGGGAGACTCTTGTGAGGAGAAATCGAACAGAACATCTACATCAGCTCTTCCTCCGCTAAATGAGATCAACAACAACACAAACATTCGTTTCTATTTACCGGCGGCTCGTTCCTACTTGTCAATGCGCACTTGAATTATCAATAACATGCGCGGAACGATTCATCAAAACACCACTCGGAAGTTGGTCGAGCCTGTCAGTTATTGGCTCCCCCTAATTTGCTGCATTCTCTTGGGCACGCCATACTCTACCTACCCACCCCCGCCCACTCCCCCACCCCCCCCAGGACACCACCACGAGGACAAGCCAATAATAGATGTCTGGGTGGATTTCTCCGTACCACTGTCGGTTGTAGCAGTCGGTAAACAAGAGATGCCCTATCGCGTACTGGCTGATGCCATTCTGGGGGAAAACGCATGTAAAGGTCAAGTCATCGAGCAGATCTACGTGCCGGGGCGGGTGGGCGGTTAAAGATGGCAGGCTTTCATAAGTACATGGCATTACAGAGTGGACTTCATTATCATTGGAAGAGATGAACCAAATGGTAGAATGCTTAAGGCAATGTCGATTTTTTTGTTTTGGTCTACTATTTTGGTTTGTTCCATTTTCTGTGACTGCTTTTTCTGTGCCTGCTTTTTCCATTTTCTGTGACTGCTTTTTCTGTGCCTGCTTTTTCCATTTGCTGTGCCTGCTGTGCCTGCTTTGCCTGCTTTGGCAAGGATGTTGTTTTTATTTATATTATTTTTTTGTCTTTTTTAAAATCAGGGTTTGTCTCTGAAAACCATATGTTTTGGCCCTCTATTTTTGTATTTTTTTTCGGTTTGAAGCCTAAAAGTAGTCAGATCAGATGGGGAAGCACAAACCATCAGGCCATCTGACATTTGAGGCTCATGGTGCTTTAAGCACAGAGAAAAAGGCGCAATCTGGGAGATCAATGGATTTGAACCGACAATCACACAAAGATGTTTTCAAAGCGTGTGATCCTCAGATCCTCATTACTCTCTGTACCTGAAAATCAAAAGCGTTAAAAAAAAAAAAAAAACATGAAAAAAAAAACACTTTCTTACTCATTTATTTATTCTTTAATTATTATCTCTGAATATTTTTTTTTTGTGTGAGAGCGATTCTCTAAATGGGAAGACAGGTATAAAATAGCAATGAAATTACCTCTTTCTTTAACAAGTCTAACTGGGTATCTTTATTCTTTATAAAACATAACACAATGTATTTATAGTGTTCAGTATACCCAGAAACACAGACAGACACAAACAGACAGAAAGACAGATTTGTGGGCGGACGAATGGACACACATGATGTATTATGAATTCATTGTGGATTCTAAAAGACATAAAGAGAGAACAACAAACAAGCCTGAGTTTTCCCCTTGATCTCAGAGAGCTTAGCTGCTCTCAACTACATAGTGGAACAGCATCCTATTCTGACATATACAGTATGTAGGTGCATTGGTCACATACACAAAACCTTACCCAGTCTTGTTGGATTTTTGATTTGTTCTTTTGTTTCTTTCACAGTGGGTTAAAGGTGCTCTAAGCGATGCCAAGCGTTTTTTAGGCTAAAACATTTTATGTCACTTACTGCAAACATCACCTAACCAACCACTAGCTGTCTGTGTCCTAAAAAATGTGATCTCTGTGGACAGCCCATGCTCCAAAAACGGCAACAAAAACAACCTGGGCAAACCTAGCCCATAAAAACATATCAAACTGTTCCAGCAAATCACAGACGAGATGCGCGTTTAGGAGCGTTTCAATTGCACGGGAGCAGCAAGGGAGGGAGGGGGAGAAAGTAGCGAGCTAGCTCTCTGTTTTGTTTGAATGTCAACAGAAGTGACGTTACCCAGCATCGCTTTAAATTCACCTTTAGCACCTTTACATTCACTCTGATACGTTACCTAAATGCTTTATTACGTTCATTTGGCTTAGGTGCTCAACCAAAAGAATACTTTGGTGCTGTGCCTAAGACATTATAATGAAGGGACCCCCCCCCCCCTTACCTTGACACACTTCAGGGTCTGCTTCTGGCGGTCGTACCAGAAGCCGTAGTCGATCCAGAGACGCAGCAGCTCCAGAGGCGGCTGGGAGCCGAAGTCGTCCACCGCCGGCATGTTCAGGTCATCCAGGAAGGCCAGCATGCGCTTCCCCCCCACCGGTACGTACACCCCCTTAGTGCGCTTCTCCACGCGGCTCTCGATGATGGCCTGCACATTATTAGAGGTGGTCTGGAGAGAGAGAGAGAGAGAGAGAGAGAGAGAGACAGAGAGAGAGAGAGAGAGATAGAGAGTGGAGGGCATGATTAATGTTTGCTCAAGTTAATGTTTGCATTTAACCTCCTCTATTCGTATGTGTGTGTGTGTGTGTGCTATATGAGTGAGTGAGTGAGTGAGTGAGTCAGTGAGTAAGTATGGCTGTAGGCTTGGCACTGTATGGCCTGTACAGAGCAAAGTAACATTAATAGATAGTTGATATTTCAGCGCTGGGTAAAAGCGGTGGGGTGGGGTGAGGTGAGCGAGTCAGCACTGATGATCCCAGATGATGATGATGATGATGGTGATGATGATGATGACGGTAGATGGTGGGGGTAGTTATGGCGGTATTGATGGCGCTGATGATGATGACCGTGTTCACGGGCTTCGGGGTTTTTGTCCTCTCTGCACCTGCCCACAGAAGCCGGCATGACTCAGCTAATTGCGGCGCTGGCCCGAGGGTTGATGGGTAATGACCGAAGGGAGCGTGAATCCCAAATCCTCCCCCCTGGCGATGATGTGTCAGAGTGCAACAGAACGCTCACAACTGTCGACCCATGTTACACCTCCGCGTCCAGTGTGTGGGGAGGAAAGGGGCCAGGGCTGAATATGAGGCTGCATGAGGAGCTGTGGTTGTGACTCCACTGGGGCTCGGATTTCGGTGTCCAAGCAGGAGGATCGATCATCTCCAACACATCACTCGCTATAGGAGAATAACCCCCACCCAACGTGGACCATTTTAAGGGGGAAGATTACAGATGCTAGAAAATGGATCCAATTTTTATGAATTTAAAACATAAATTATGTTATTTACTAAGATGACATAAAATAATGTGCACTTTATTGACCTAATATTAATATGAAGTTATTAACATGATGATGGACTATACTCTAGTTCTTTCATGAGGGAGATGGATGATGGCATCAGATCACATCATCATCACATGTCTGCCCCTCTTCGCCCACATTCATATATTCGGCTCTGATTAATCCAAAGCTCTGTAGCAAGGATCACCACATACAACATGCATGACAACACACACAGCACACACACACACACACACACACACACACACACATTGTGGGTTTCACAAGATATCCATCATGAAATACCCATCACAGTTCACTGACAACAGATTCGGCATGCAAAATAAAAAATGAATCACATCCAGAGTGAATTACGTGAGAGCACAAAGGGTCCCCCTCTCGAGGCACTCCAAATCACAATGTGTGATGATTTTAGTCGGGAAAGGTCAGCATTGTGTTCGACCACCTTTCAAGGCAACACGCATCAAAAACCCCTCAGATAATAGCAAACAGGGCTCTCATGCTTCCATCTATTTATTTATTCCTTCATTCACTTATTTATATATTTATTTATCCGAGTCAGCTCACCGTGACAGAATGCAATTCTCTACAGGAGTTACACAATAAATAATCAAGAGCTCTCACCGCCTCCAACAAACACTTGTGTTTGTCAGAAAAAATGAAATAAAATAGCCGCATTTGACAGTTCCCATTTGCCCGACAGAACAGGATGTGAGTGGCACTGCTGACATGTAAACACTATTAGAGATACTGCCTGCACTGCTAGTCAACTGTGGCGGAGAGAGCTTTTTCAATCTGCGATAAAAAATCACTCTTATCATTCGATATGGCGATGATATAGACTCCCCTCTAATCCTATTTTAAAGGCAGCGTACTGTAACCCTTGTGAACCGTCAGTCTGAGCAGTATAGTGCAATACTTATGCATTCACAGCATAGGCCCGACTTTACGCACTCAGAGCAAAGAGACGGAGACTAACCTTCTGAATCTGTGTGCATTTACTGCAATATTCGAGATGGGCCATATGGCTCTGGTAGAAAGCTGGTCTTATGAGGGAGGTCTGCTCCTCTGGGAGTGTGTGCATGCATGCACACATTTTTTCCCCCTGAATGTGGGAACATTTAATAAATACCACACTTGGGTGTACTCAGAATGGGTGGTCTTCAGCTGAATATTGGTGCTTAGTGGTTTGGCTGTCCAAGACGCTGTTGTATAGAATAAAAACATTTTCGGTGGAATCCCCAACAGTCACAGGGACCACAAGAGGAACATGACTCCGAAGCAGAAGCAGAAGCAGCAGTAAGTTCCAGAGCAGCTTTCAGCCGAGTTTCACCTGACATGTCCCTTTACTGGAGTAAGTTCATGTGCTCAACCCAAAATCAATCTCAAAGAGTTCAATTGAAGTACGCATGAGTCACTCAGTTAGGATAGCAACTGAGGCAGCCTTCATGTACAGTATGTGTTCCTGACACACAACCAAAAGTAAAGCTGGGGAGTAAGTCTCTATCTTCAATAATCTCTTGAAGACCCACCTCTTCCGAGACTACCCCACCTCCTAACACTAACAGACCTAGTCTAACTTGCACTTACCATACACTTCCTTTCTACCCACTACTGTCTCTTAACTACTTCTGTTTTTTTCACTTGATTGCTTGTTCTGGTTGTCACTTGAGTAAGACTTCATCCTCTGGCTATCTTGTATTATATATTATGTGTAAAGGTAGTATTTGTTGTACATATTGGGTAACACTTTACTTGACGGGTGAGTAACACATGCATAGCAGCTATCATAAACTGCACATAAAGCATTCATGACTGTTTCATGAGACATGACTCAACATTCATACCAAACCTTTCATGAATGTGGAAGACAGAACGACGACAACTTGTCAAAATAAAAGAACATTGTATTTGTGTAACCTGGATACCATTAATTTAATCTCTCCAGCCTTTGTAAATATTTCATGAATATCCTATGAAGTCTACATCGAATATCACTTCACTATACAAGTTGTGAAGTATTCATAATCACTGAGTTTAACACTGGAAGGTAAACTAGCTTACATTCAGCTGACCCGTATTTGTGTAACCTGGTTGGACATTCCCAGTAGCAAAAGATGAGAAATCATCTGCAAAGGTTACATCATAAAAGAAATACATTTTTATGAAACAAAAATTATTTGCTTGACCATGTTCTGTCTTTTTGGCACTGGAGTAACCCATTGACTCAGATGTGACTTGATCAGGTAAGAGGTTTGGTCCAAAAACGGCGTTGCTGCTTTGCGACTTTGGTTTTTTATTTTGACAAGCTCTCGTCGTTCTGTCTTCCACATTCATGAAAGGTTTGGTATGAATGTTGAGTCATGTCTCATGAAACAGTCATGAATGCTTTATGTGCAGTTTATGACAGCTGCTATGAATGTGTTATGAACTCACCCGTCAAGTAAAGTGTTACCACATATTGCATATTGTATTTGTTGTATATTGCATATTGTATTTGTTGTATATTGCATATTGTATTTGTTGTATATTGCATATTGTATTTGTTGTTGTTGTATATTGCATATTGTATTTGTTGTTGTTGTATATTGCATATTGTATTTGTTGTATATTGCATATTGTATTTGTTGTTGTTGTATATTGCATATTATATATGTTGTTGTTGTATATTGCATATTGTATTTGTTGTTGTTGTATATTGCATATTGTATTTGTTGTATATTGCATATTGTATTTGTTGTATATTGCATATTGTATTTGTTGTTGTTGTATATTGCATATTGTATTTGTTGTATATTGCATATTGTATTTGTTGTTGTTGTATATTGCATATTGTATTTGTTGTTGTTGTATATTGCATATTGTATTTGTTGTATATTGCTTATTCCACTGCTTGGTTGAATTTCCCATTGTCCTACCTAATTTAGAACGACCATTAACCGTATGTTATCTGCACACCTATGAAGTAGCTCCATTTTTTGGCCGTATCACACTTGTATATTAATTCGCCAAACTCGTTGTGAAGTTTAAATGAACTGTCACGTTGCATCCGAGCTGTAAAATGCAGACGTTCAGAACATTGCAACATTGTAGCATATGGTGGAGTTGGCTTTTAGCTAGATGGATGACAGCAGGCTAAGTAAAATAGCGATGTTTCAAAGCTAAAGTTCATCAGAATCTTGGGATACGCCCGCTTGACAACGGGAGAGATAGAACTAACGACTGGCCTTTGGCCGTAGCAACCATCCATTTAGAACTAGTAACGGCAGTTTGTCCTGTGAGTTGAGAAATTAGTTGATATGTGTCGGAAGAAATTAGTTCTACAAACAAGACAGTTTTAGCGATTAAAACGTTTAAATTGTAACAGGAAATGAACACAACGCAAGTGGCAACAGTGGAATAAGCGGGATAATGGACTCCACGGTGGTCTGTTCACAGAAGTTAATGCACTACGAGACCTCCGCTTCGCGTCGGGGCCGTTTTACAACCTCGACCGTGCATTAACTTCTGTGAACAGACCACCGTGTCGTCCATTATCCCTTACATATTGTATTTGTTGTATATTGCATATTATAGTATCTGTTGGATATTGCATATAGTATTTGTTGTATATATAGTATTTGTTGTATATTGCATATACTATTTGTTGTATATATAGTATGTGTTGTATATTGCATATTATAGTATATGTTATGGTATAGTACATGGTATACTCAACCTGCAATCAACTCGATCTCAACCAGCAGATCTCAACCGGCAACCAGCAGCACGCAGCAGCCTCAAGCCTATCTACCTCCGCCATGCCTAATGGCAGAGCGTTATTACACAAACTACACACAAACACTCTGGCCTGTGCATCAACAGTATAACTTCTCCTACAATCCAATTTTTAAATCTACAAATCAGTCCTAATCGACTGTGCTCTCAAGAGGGTAAAAACTACCTGTTAGTTATTCCCTTCTGTGTGCCTTCTTCCAACTCACACTGTAAGCAGTAACACACTGTAATGTTGTAATGTGATCTGGTAACTTCATCACCCTTTACACAGTCTATCTAACTTTTGTTAACCATCATTCTATGAAATGTGCAAATACAATTATATTTACATTTAGTATGTATATAATGTTATATAATTTTAAACATTTTAAAATAAATAATAACGCTAATTATTATTTTGCACTAAATCATATTATTTTACATTATCCGGCTCAAGATATATACAGACACATCAGATATCCCTTGTCCAATCGCTTGTCTGTGCTCGCTTGTGAATTGATTAGGCTGTGCTCTGACACGAGTGCTACCTATGCATCAACATTACTGGTCCAAACAGTCCCCACAATCAATCTCTAAATCCATCTTCTCTAATGAAGTGGGTAAAAACAGCCTGCTACTTCCTCCTTTTCTCACAGGCCTTTCAGAGCGCTGCCTTGGCGTTACCCAGTGTGAAGTGAGTCTGTGCTCCAATGTGACGTGGTGTGCTACGATATGCCTACCAGTGAGGACATGTTGATGTGACGTGGTGTGCTACGATATGCCTACCAGTGAGGACATGTTGATGTGACGTGGTGTGCTATGATATGCCTACCTGTGAGGACATGTTGAGGACATGTAGGCGGTGAGGTGACTCACTTGGTGGGTAATAATAATAATAATAATAATAATAATAATAATAATAATATTCCCTAAAATCATATAATTCCATATTATCTGGTTTATTTATGAACACATCAGATAGACCTTATTAAATGCTCAGGCGATGACTTGTGCTTGCATGTGATGTCACGTGGCTTTGCCATAACATCAGTGCTACCTGTGAGGACATGGTTTTATTAGCCTTTCTAATAAAACCTTACACTCAATTTAATGTCTTGACATTATCTGTGTGATATTATCCATGTTGACGGTAAACATGGCTGTGACTGTGAGCTACCTGGACATGTTAACAGTTCACTACCTGAGAGGACATGTTAACAGTTCACTATCTGAGAGGACGTGTTAACAGTTCACTATCTGAGAGGACATGTTAACAGTTCACTACCTGAGAGGACATGTTAACAGTTCACTATCTGAGAGGACATGATAACGGTTCACTACCTGAGAGGACATGTTAACAGTTCACTATCTGAGGACGTGTTGACGGTTCACTACCTGAGAGGACGTGTTAACAGTTCACTATCTGAGAGGACGTGTTGACGGTGAGTGTGTCTGTGGTGGTTCACTATCTGAGAGGACGTGTTGACGGTTCACTATCTGAGAGGACGTGTTGACGGTTCACTATCTGAGAGGACGTGTTAACAGTTCACTATCTGAGAGGACGTGTTGACGGTGAGTGTGGCTGTGGTGGTTCACTACCTGAGAGGACATGTTGACTGTGAGAGTGGCTGTGGTGGTTCACTACCTGAGAGGACGTGTTGACGGTGAGTGTGGCTGTGGTGGTTCACTACCTGAGAGGACATGTTGACGGTGAGAGTGGTCCACTTGGTGGGGTCGAGGCCCTGCAGGACGCTCTGTGCCACGGAGGTCTTGCCCGTACCCACCGGCCCCGTCAGCAGCACCGGGTATTGGCTGCCCACCAGTGCCTGCACCAGGAAGTTGTAGCGCACCGTGTCCACAGTGGGCACCATGATCTTATAGAAGGGGGCGCTGAGAGGGACAGACACACACACACACACACACACACACACACACACACACACACACACACACACACACACACACACACACACACACACACACACACACACACACACACACACACACACACACACACACAGACACCAGTTTGGTTATGTCAGATGCATGTACAGTACTTGTGTGTTTCTGGAATTCCCCCTTGGGGATCAATAAAGTATCTATCTAGCTATCTATCTGTACTGTAGCTTTGTTTATCATATTTGTGTATTCTTTAAATATGTTTAACTGTTTGCTTTGACAATTTATATGTGTGTGTGACTGTGTGTATATGTATATGTAATGATTAATAGATGACTTCAGATGAGTTCAGGTAGCAAAAGTTATTGCACGTTCAAGGTGGTAATGCAGCCATGATGCAAAGTGGATACTTATCTATCTATATATATATATATATATATATATATATATAGACTGCATATACATATATATTCCGGAGAGAGGGGATGAATGACAGGGTTAATAACAGTGTTTCTTCAGACAAGACAGACACCAGAAAAGAGAGAACATCAAATTCTAACAATTATGTGCACTTAGAGAGGCTTCAGCATTCCTTCTTGGACTCTGGAGGGAAAGAGGCAGCATGCAGCCAACTGATCACTATAATAATGGCACAATCTAACGGAAGGAATGAAGGAGTGAGATAGAGGGAGGAGAGAAAATGAAACGCTGGACTAATAGAATTGTTTCTTCTGACAACAACTTGTGAAGAGAGAACAAAAATATATAGACACAATTATGTGACAGTGATGCGAAATGATCCAGTGGCTTCATGGCCTACATCCTCCCAGCAGGTCATTATAGCAAAATAAACCACAATAGGACCATAACACAAAAGACACAAGAGAGGTCCCGCTGAAGTCAGTATATTGCAATAATAATCACATAAGGAGGGGCTATTACATGGTTTCTTACCAAACAAACCAATAATGTGACACATAACATTAACTCTTCATAATCTCATAACTATGTATTGTATTTGTTTTAGCTTCCTAGCTTTTGCTTAGGTCGATTTAAATTGCATTACTAGAGCTACATCGCAGCCTACCAGAAATAGCAGACTATTGTAAACACCAGTCCAATCGGAACTCAGTTACAGCAAATAAGTAAAAGTGTCATCCAAATGTTTATATATGAATATAAATGCAAACATAAGGTGGATATCCATACAATGAATTGGAATAAATATCAATATATATGCAAATATGAATGCAAGCATATGGTGGACACCCATTCCATATGATGAATATGTTTGCATTATTAGTTAAACAGTGGGCTTGTCTGTGGCTGTTGCTGTTGGTCAATAGTGTGACAGTAAGGAGGGACTGAGCCCTGTGAGGATGACTGATGGCGGAAGCTGACCCCTGGTAATGAACGGGTGTGGGTTCAGCGTGGCGGCATCTGGACTTGTGCGCGGCACCAGCAGAAGATGGATGGTCTGCTGGATCTGTGAAAGAGCTCTCCTGAAGGTGCCGGGCGCTCACTTCGAGAGCCTGACAGAAGCGCTCATTAAAGAAGCATTTCACAACTTTTTTTTTTGAAGGCGAGCCACAAAACACACATGCACAGACACACACACACACACACACAAAAGATGCAAGAGGGTGTGTGTGTGTGTGTGCTACAACTTTCTTTTAGCACTCTCCAATGAGTTGGGCATAAAAGAAGGGAGACGAGAGAAAAGGGCACAAAAACAAACGAGTGAAAGGGAGAGTGAGCGGGCAGAAGTGAGAGAGTTAAGGGAGGCATGAGAGGACAGAAAAAGAAGAAGGAGGGAGGGGGGATCATAAAAGAAAGAAAGTAGTGACATGACAAATGAGGAGAGGGAGCGGAGAGAAAGAGAGGAGCAGATACAGTATCTGAGGGGAGCAGGGAGGCGCCGGTGCCCAGCTGCAGTGCCAGTTTCAGGGCCTGTAGGCACGCTGGTACTGCGCTGACCGCTGCTCTCTATGTGTGCGCGCGCGCGCGTGTGTGTGTGTGTGTGTGTGTGTGTGTGTCTATATAATGTGTGTGTGTGTGTGTGTGTGTGTGTGTGTGTGTGTGTGTGTGTGTGTGTGTGTCTATATAATGTGTGTGTGTGTGTGTCTGTACATGTGTGTGTGTGTGTGTGGGTGTGTGCACTTTTTTGTGTCTATATAAGTGTGTGTGTGTGTGTGTGTGTGTCTGTCTGTGTCTATGTACGTGTGTGTGTGTGTGTGTGTGTGTGTATGTGTGGGGACACTCACTTGGCAGGGTAGCGCCAGCTTTTCAGCAGCTTGTCCTCAAATGACGTCCAGCTCTTGGTCTTGGTGTCCACATAGTACTCATAGATGGTGTCCTGTGTGAAAGCGTGGAGGGAGAATGAAAAGTGGCGAGTCTTTGAAACGCTTTCTCTGTGCTCAACTCCTAAACTAATCCTCACTGCAAAACCAATTGGCAAGCATTGCTTCAGGCTCTTTCAGATGTCTACCTGCTTTTTGTGTGCATTGTTAATTTGTGTCAACTAAATGTCAAACAACTTTCAAATGTAAGTGTGTGTTCCAAGTGTGTGTTCATTAATGAGTGTGTAGTGGTATACTTATTTATGTGGGTGTGTATGTGTGTGTGTGTGTGTGTGTGTGTATCAGACATCCTTGTCCAGTCGCACCTTGTTAGGGAAGGTTCCATCCATCTCACGCAGGAAGTTGTCAATCTTCTTGCGTCCGTCCTCGTCCACTGAGGCACACAGCGACCAGATGAGGCTGAACAGGAACCACAGCTCCACCATGCGCCCGTAGTGCTCCGAGTCCTGAGGGTTCACCTGTGGGAGAGGTCAGAGGTCAAAGGTCAAGGAGCAGGGCTCCATCTTTCCTCCAATCAGATCTACACATCAAGCCCATAGGACAGCAGCTTTACTCGTTGCATAAACTCTCTGAGGCTCTACGCATCTACAAGAATATTAATGCCCTGTAAATAATACAATTAATACAATATTAATGTCAGTCCCTTTTACAGATCTTTTACAGATGTCAGAACAACACATGTACAAATGTAGCCATTGACTGGACTTCACTTACTAATCAAGCCCTTTTGATAAACTTCAGAGCACAGATGATCTAAGGAAATGTCATTTAAATTGTTTTATGTGTGTTACAGACAGACACACACAAGTCTCACACATGCAGTTTATAACACATATCAACCTCTCATAATAAGTGAACTCTACATATCTAGTATGAGTCAAGCTTCTAAAAAGCAGATCATACACAAATCCTATGAGCATAATTTCAGACTGGACTTGACTGACACCATACCCTTTACATTTACCTTAACCCTTTATGAACTCTGTCTATACATCTATAAACTCTGACAATGGACCCTTTCAACAAGGTAAACACAAACAATGCTTGAACATTCTATCTGGGCCCCAATCTACTTCCTCTGCATTAAGATAACATATGGAATGTTAAAAAGGAAGTCTTGTGGGGCCAACTATGATGCTGATAATGGAACTCTCTTGAAAGGGTCCATAGACCCTGTCACTCCCCGATGTGAGTCACTACCGGATGTGAGTCGCGCATGCGTCACTTTATACTTTGCGACTACCTGTGCTGTTAGCCACAGAATAATGACATTAGCCTACACAGCAGTAATGTATTAATTAGCGTAAGGCATCACATTTTCACGGCATGATCTCTAATGTCAGTTCTAGATTAGAGGCTGAAGTAGCCTGCTAGCGAGAGACTTCTGTAATATCAATAAAAATTGACCTACATAACGAAGTTTGTTCACTGCTGGCAAGTAAGTAAGCAATCAAGCACAACAAAGGCTGTCACTTGAATGGCGTTTGCTAACGTTAGCAATCAAACAATC
>NW_027468640.1:10869316-10876816 GCF_046254945.1 Alosa pseudoharengus
GCTCTCGGCCAGACTTCAATTCAGTTTAATTCAATTTGATTGAATTAGTATAGCCCCATAATGAATGGGTATTTCTCAAGGCGCTTTATGGAGCGCAGCTTGAACTTGAACTTGAACCCCCTCGAGCAAGCACTAAGGTGACAGGGGAAAAGGTACAGTGTAACTCTTAAAGTATACTGAACTGGACAGGGAGCATGCTGGCTGGCTGTGTGTGAGTGTAGTACCCATTTTGGTTCAAGTTCAAGTTCAAGTTCGGTTTTATTGTCATATGTATAGTAAGCCTACAATACAATGCAAATGCATTTTGCTCCATCACTCACATGCAGTATAACAGACAAGGAGACATACAACAGACAAAAAAAAACAGACATAAAGTGCATAGTGCAAGACAGAAAGTGCATCAGTTATTCAACAATCTGACCGCCTGTGGAAAAAAACTACGGGTGGTGCTGGATTTAATGCTCCGATGCAAAAAAAAAAAACGCTCGCAATGGTTCATCGGTAGAAATTCTCAAGTGCTCTGGTACTTAGGCCAAACTTTTTAAGACGTCTCAGAAAATAAAGGCGTTGTTGTGCCTTCTTGAGGGTGCACTTGGTGTTTAGTGACCATGTTAAAGTGTCTGAGATGTTAACGCCTAGAAATCTGAAGCTATCAACAATCTCTACAGATGATCCGTTGATGGTAATAGGAGTGTGATTTACTCTGGCCTTCCTAAAGTCAACAATGATTTCCTTAGTCTTATTGACATTAAGGAAGAGGTTGTTATCATGGCACCACAGGGTAAGGTTCGCTACTTCCTTTCTGTAGGCCGTCTCGTCATTGTTGCTTATGAGGCCAACCAGAGTAGTGTCATCTGCAAACTTTGTGATGGAATTTGAGTTGTGGATAGCTACACAGTCTTGTGTAAACAGGCTGTAAAGTAAAGGACTGAGACAGCAGCCCTGGGGGGCCCCGGTCCTGAGCACTAAGGTGGATGAGAGTGCTTGGCTCAGCCTGATGTGAAAGTATGCTGAACAGGAAAAGTAGCTAAAGGCCTTGGTTGCATGTAGTACCTGCTGTGAAAATATATTAAGCAGTAAAGTATCATACTTCATGTACTGTGTCTGTGGGTTTGGTTGCATGTAGTCACCTCATATGAAGTATACTGCCTGTTTGTAGGTTTCAAAGTATATTTAACAGGACAAGTATCATATTCTCTGTGATGTGGCTGTGGGATTGGTTGCACATGATACCTGGTGTAAAAGCATACTAAACAGGATATTAAGTATACTGTCTGTGGGTTTAAAAGTATACTCAGGAGGACACATCAACAGGACAAGCACAAGTCTGTACTGTGTGTGTGCATTTGGCTGTGTGTAGTACCTGTTGTGAAAGTATAATACTAAACAGGATATAAAGTATACTGCATGTATGCAGGACATGTATCACAGTTTCTGTACTTTGGCTGTGCGTTTGAAAGTATACTAAATAGGGTATGTGTTTGTGGGTTTGTGTTTGTGTGTAGTAAGCTACCTGCTCCGGCATGGAGATCCTCTCTCCATTGATGAGCGTCAGCACCTTATTGTCATCCATCACGGAGTTCATGCTCTCGATCCACAACGTGTCGACTGGCCCGTCAAACACAATCCACTTCTCATCGGGCTTCTCGTCTGACACACACACACACACACACACACACACACACAGACAGAGAGACAGACAGACACACACACACACCAGGGAGTGAATAACTATATGACACAGATGCAAATACAGTACTTCTAAAATAGATAGTTCCGGTGCTTGATTATGATTCCACTCCGCTGCACATGGTCCCTAACAACGCCCCTTAGCTACTCTGAAATCACTAGAACCTACGGCCTCTCGGGGCTTATCGCTGAATTCTACATGAAGTAGTCCTTAATATTCAAGATCCTGAAAAACTCACACACACAATCTCATATATACATACATTCTATTGAGACATGCATACACACAGTATTCCAGACATTAAAGCAAACACAAGCTCATCCACCCCCCCCCCCCCCACACACACAGACAAACAAACAGGCATCCTCATACAAAAACTATCACAGACAAAACCTTCTTTAATTGAGCATTTATCTTGCTCTCTCCCTCTCATCTGACCATATGTACCTCATTTAGTTTTTGCCCGTCAACGCTGAGCCAGCCCAGAGAGCACACACACACACACACACACACAACCCATCTGCTCCAGTGTTTTAGCTGACTGGGTAGGAGCCACGGCTGTACCCTCTGATTTGGAAAGTGTGTGAGTCTGCTTTTCTCTATTTCATGCACAGACACACACACACACACACACACACACACACACACACAAACAGACAGACACACATATACACTGACACAAAGGCAAATGCACAAAAGCAGACAGATGTACAAACACACTGGCTCACACACACACACACACACACACACACACACACACACACACACACACACACACACACACACTTGCTGGCTGAGTAGCTGGGTGAGTGCACCATCAAAACCCTGTCAGGGAGTGAAAAAAGCAAAGTGCCACATCTCCTCTGGGTGACGCAGCCCTATTTCATGGACGGGGGAGGCAGACAAACAAACAAATCAGTGCAGTGTGAGAGAACAGCACCCACCCAAAACATATGGGAGGCAGCACCAAAACCTGATTACACCTAAACAACAACAAAATAGAAACCATACACCCACACTCACACAAACACACACACACACACACACACAGGCACACACGCACAAGTCAAGTGAGGATGACCATAAAGAATGCCACCCAGCAGTTAAAGGAGTTCTTGAGGAGAGGAGAGGTAGATTTGATTGACAAGTGACATTGTTATAGGTTACAAAGTGGCTCCCGACAACCAACCTATACAACTCTAGCAGAGTGGTGTACAGAGCTTCCAAGTCTTGTGTGTGTGTGTGTGTGTGTGTGTGTGTGTGTGTGTGTGTGTGTGTGTGTGTGTGTGTATATTTCTGTTTGTGTGTGTGTGTTTGAGAGAGAGACAGAGAGAGAGAACAGATCATCACACACAACAGTGAGAACAGCAGGTAGCCGGGGGCTTGGTCACCCCAGGACACACACAGCAGGAGAAGGCCCGAGGAACCAAGTTAAGAGGAATGTACACAGCACTGCAGTGCATCAGAGCAAACACACGCACGCACACACACACACACACACACAACTACACACACATCTACACACACACACACACACACACACACACACACATTGCTCACAATCGCACACACAGACACAAAACAAGATGCAAGAGCCAACGGGAGGCACACAAAGAGAAAGGAGAAGGGGGGGGGGGTGGAGTTGGAGAGATATAGAGAGACAAGCCAGACAATGTAAGAGAGAAATGGAGGGTGAAAGAGACAGAAAGCGGCAGAGAAGGGACAGCATGAGACAGCAATCTGTCGCTGGCGGAATGGGAAACACACATTAAAGTGACACGGGCGATATTTAATCCAATCATAACTTGCAGCCTTTCTGGGGAAAGGCGAAAGATAAATAACGATAAATGAGCCGATGCACTTTTGATGGCGTCGGTTTGATGGCGCCTATAAAACTGGGCAGGGAGGGACTGAAAGGTCCTGCAATTAAGAGGGAAGATGCCGCCCTGTGGAGCTGGAAACAAGAGTAGAGGCAGGCGGGTGTGAGCGTGTTTGTGGGAGTGTGTGTGTTTATAGGTTCAGCCATGATTACTTGTTTGTGTGTTTGTGCGTTTGTATGTGTGTGTGTGTGTGTGTGTGTGTGTGTGTGTGTGTGTGTGTGTGTGTGTGTGTGCGCGCATGTGTGTGTGTGTGTGTGTGTGTGTGTGTGTGTGTGTGAGCATGCGTGAGAGTGAACAGACAGTGTTCCCCGTCCACTGGCTGCTTACTGGTGTGTGTGTGTGTGTGTGTGTGACGTGTGTGTGTGTGTGTGTATGTTGGAGGAAATTTGATGCGGGCAGTGCATTATTTATAAGGGAGTGCTAAGCCCACAAACGGCAGAGGCTGAGTGGTGAGAGGGGGACCAAAGTGCACACACACTGAGAAAAATACTCACCCAAATACATGATGACACATATTCAATCAGACATACACACACACACACACACACACACACACACATTCTCTTTCTCTCTCTCAGACATACACACACATGCACGCACACTCACATACACACTCACACGCACACACACGCATGCACACACGCATGCTCACGCACTCTCACACACTGCCCACATACACACACGCACCAGGGAGTGTATTACTCATCTGCATAATGCAGACCTCATGTCAATACTTCTATGTGTAGTAGTCTTTGTTTCAGACCCTGCACACACACTAAAGAATGTATGGGGGGAATACTCACAAAAACACATGGTGGCATACTCCAGACACAAGGAAGCACACACACATAGACAGAGAGAGAGATACAGTAGAGAGGGAGAGAAAGGAAGGAACATACACACATGACATGAACATACACAGATGTGATACTAACACAAATACATACACCATGTGATTGCTTTTTACTGATGTAGCACACATCTGAAAGAGCAGCCTTTGTGGTGGAACAAATGACTGTATATATAGATGGACAGCATGGCTCCATTCAGTTGTGTTATCCATATATGCAGTCATTGGGTGGAATTCAATTGCCAGTGATGCTCAGGATGGCTAACTGAAGCTGAGGAAAAGAGAATCTGGTTTAACTCGAGAATAATACCGGCCAAAGACACCTATTAGCATCATTAGCACTGGGTAGAACCAGCGTACTGGCACTGTTTGTTATCTCCCTCACTGACAAAATGATCACATATTGCATTCATCCGCGAGATAAATTAATGTGCAGTTGGAGCGATTGCAAAATATGTTTGCAAAAGCAATTATCTGTTCCCAACACGGGCTTGTCTGTGCTATTGATCCTTGTTCATATACTGGGAGTGTTTCCATGTAACTCCTGAAATGACAATAAATGTACTTGGTGGCAGGGTGGAGGAGAGGAGTTACGGTCCGGTGAAGATGGATGACCTTTTATTCCACAGCAAAGTGAATCGCCTTTAAAGACCTTTTCCCCCCCACCAAAGAGTACAGCTTCTAAAAATACAACCATTTTTCCTGTTTTGACAAGAGAGTGAGTGTGTGTGTGTGTGTGTGTGTGTGTGTATGAGAGGGATAGAGAGAGAGAGAGAGAAAAGAGAGAGAGGGATAGAGAGAGATCAATGTGCAACATTTGAGCAGAGGGGGAAAAACACTCACATTGAAAAGCACACATTTAATATTTCATGTTGCTACCACTGTTGCCTATAACGACTATTTTATTTGTTGTCATGTTGTTGATCATTTGGTTTATTACGGCAACTCATGAGGAAAATACACTTAAAGGGATTTCTCCATCCGTGGAGGATTAAATTAGTTTTAAATTTCAGTTAAATTCGGACTTGATGATGAGTAAGTTTGTGTACCAAACCTCGCTGTTAGGGAGTAATGGGGAAATTAGGAGTAAATGGACATAATAATTATTATTTACTATTTACTTAGTGCTAATTACTAAATTTCCCAGGAGGCATTAGCATGTAAAAATAACACACTAATATAATACTCTCCCGGCTGGAGACATGCTATTGTCCTATGATGTCACTATGTAGCTAATTCGGTCATTCTAATGTGCTATATGGTTATATGTTAATGATTGCACAAACACAGATGCATGTTAACATTTCTGCTAATGCATCAGGGCTGTTCCGTATTTATTTATTCATTTATCTATTTGTGTAAAGGTGCACTCTCCACAATTCCAATTCAATTTACGGTTTCTGTTATTAAGTGACCTTCCGTTTTTGTCATAGGGTTTTATTAGGGTTAGGATTAGGCTTAGGTTTAAGATTAGGGTTAGAGGTTAGGATTGATAGATAGATAGATAGATACTTTTTTTTTTTCTTTTTTTTTTTGGGGGCTTTTTATGCCTTTAATCAGACAGGACAGTGGAGAATGACAGGAAGTGAGTGGGAGAGAGAGTGGGGGTGGGATCCGGAAAGGACCACGGGGCGGGAATCGAACCCGGGTCGCCGGCGTATGGTGCAGGTGCCCCAGCCAGTCGCGCCACGGCCGGGGCCAGATAGATAGATACTTTATTGATCCCCAAAGGGAAATTCAAGAAAGGATTAGGGTTAGGGTTAGAGTTCATGTGTCATGGCAGTGTCATATGTTCATGACAGTGTCATGTCACTCTTATGTCGATAATGTCAAGTAAAGTGTTACCGAATTTACTTTTGTCAAATCAGTGAATTGCTCCACAATGTCCTCTAGCTGGTCCATGTACTATGCATGTGCCCAAAAACACTCCAGAGTTTACCCTGCCTCTGGAAATCAGAAACAAACATGGTGGCTGGACCAAGCCATACACAATTGCAGCCAATCAGCATGCTGCTTCAGGAACACAGAAGGAAGCAGCTATGTGGAATTACACAGGCCTCAAGTTGTCTTGAACACAGCTACGTGGAATTACACAGGCCTCGAGTTGTCTTGAACACAGCTACGTCGTGGAATTACACAGGCCTCGAGTTGTCTTGAACACAGCTACGTCGTGGAATTACACAGGCCTCGAGTTGTCTTGAACACAGCTATGTGGAATTACACAGGCCTCGAGTTGTCTTGAACACAGCTACGTGGAATTACACAGGCCTCGAGTTGTCTTGAACACAGCTATGTGGAATTACACAGGTCTCGAGTTGTCTTGAACACAGCTATGTGGAATTACACAGGCCTCGAGTTGTCTTGAACACAACTATGTGGCACTCTTCCATTGACTTGCATTGCATTTAAAACAGCGCCACATGTGGTGTGACACGGCATTACAAGAGAGCTGGCCCGGCGCTAGCTAAGCTGGTTTGCAGGCTAAACTTCAGTGGATATCTGGACAACACGGAGCATTTTGCTATTATTTACATCAAAACAGATGTAACATTTTTAAACTTAACATATCACCTTTAATGAAGAAAGTGTTCAATGGTGTAGGCGAGCTATTACACCTGTGCCAATGAGGAGAGGATAGGCAGAGTTGCAGGTGGTGTGACATGCTTGGCTATTCTTGTGTTACAGAGGGCAGACGCCACAGTCCCTCGGTGAGGCAGAGAGCGTCAATGTGTGTGAGAGCAAGATGTTCCTCGAACGGAGCACAGTCGCTCCACCAGTGAGCGGATGAGGAAGAGGAGAGCTTTCAAACGCCGCCGTCTCCCCTGTCGGATCCGCGCGGCGTCAATCTGTCACTCTCCTAGTCGCTGTCGCTCTGGCAGCGCTTCTCTGTCTTTTACTGACAATCATTTAGTTTCACAAGCAGACCTCGTCTTGAAGTCACACTACTACACCAACCCGTTGCCCATGCACACACATATATGGCTGTACACACACACACACACACACACACACACACACACACACACACACACACGCCTGCATGTGCACCAATCACACATACACACACACATCTGCATATG
>NW_027468640.1:10886816-10891816 GCF_046254945.1 Alosa pseudoharengus
GAGGCTACCTGTCTGAAGTTCAGGGTTCCCTCTCTCCATTGCAGCATGCGGCGCCTTTGTCTTTTGTTTGGGCTTTGCACATTACTCTGATTTACACCATACCTTTGTTTTCTTACCATCTCATTAATACTGACTTCACACTTTGCATACATGATTACTTTAATAAATACATATTTTTTGTTAACTCTTTATCCACGTGTGGTCTCCCTATGTTAAAATCACCCAGAACGAGCCGGGTGGTTGTAACATATGGGGGCTCGATGTCCGGGAGCACTTTGGGGCCTTTTTGTTGAGCGGAGTAGGTAAATGCGCTGGTTTTGGGTAAGTGAATGTATCACTTAAATTTGTGAATGGGTAGGCGGTCTAGAAGACGCGACCTGTTTGAATTGAGCATTTGCGCATTTGATTGGCTACTCCGATTGTGCTTGAGTGCACCCTAGGCCAGTAGGTAAAAAAAAAAAAAATTGGGAGATTCGCGTGGATATCGTTGGGATGGTAAGAATTTTGGATACTTTAGTTTTGTATAGTTCTGTTAAATATGTGGAGAGGGGGAAACCAGTTTGGTTTTGCCAAGCTGTTTGTAAGCAACTGAAAAAATAGGTAAGTGCTGTCTTGGCATTGTTTGCAGGAACATTGATTTCGTTTGTTTCGTTGGAGCAAAGTACTAACCCTGCGTTAGATTTCAGACCGTTCTGCGCTTTTTGTCTGGCTTTTGGGGACTGGCGTGCTTCGCCCTGGGCTGAGGACACAGCCGTGGTCTGTTGACTTGAGGGGCCTAAGGCCCGGATGGTCACTTCCATCGGTATGGTGAGTAAAAATCTTGGTTCTTGGGGTTAAGCGAGAAGACGTAGGTGAGTAGTATTCAGGGGAATTTACGAGTTAGATGTGGGGGAGCTCCTGGTGGCTCGTTTTTGTTTTGTTTCGCAAACAATGCCATCATGCACACAACAAATTCATTGTATGGTTGTTTAAGGTTATTGGTCAGTCACTTGATGCTTTCAGTTTGGGTTTGAGTTTAGGCTATTGGTAAATTGTTGGTCCGATTTGTTGGCTATACTGCGCTCAGTTTTGATTGTTTTGAAATGGATGCTGTTAATGTATTTTTGGCCTCTCCTACAGAGGATGGGTTGGAGAGATTAAATAAAGCGGAGCTGCAAAAGGTAGCTAAACAATTTGAGTTGGAACTGGAGGCTGGCATGGGAACTATGCTTTTTCCTCGTATGCGTATAGGTGATGGATACACTGGGGAACAGTATAAGGAGCTGGTGCTTTTGTTGATGCCTTTTCTGTTGCAGGAAAGAGAAAGAGAGCTAGCACATCAAGCTAAACTGAAAGAAATTGATCTAGCACATGAAGCCAAAATGATAGAAATGGAATGGGCTTATGAAGAGAGAAAACGGGCTTATGAGCCTGAGCGGTTTTCGGTCAGGTCAGAAGGGACGCTCCCGTCTGGGCCTTCTGCAGGTTTTTGGCATGCTTCAATATCGTCCTCTGTGGCAAGACCTTTGCAGTTGGTCTGTGAACTGGATTTGGGGGTTAGGCATTTTTCAGGGATGGTGCCATTTTGTAAGATGGGCCAGTCTTTGGTTAAGGTAGATCACACTACCACTACAGCTAGCCGTAAGTCTCAGTGTTTACCAGATTTTCCTGCCTTGTTGTCTGACAATGAATTTGAAGATATGGGCCTAGTTGATTTATTTTCTTTGGATGAGTCTGCTGAGCAGATTAGTAGGCCTAGTGTGTCAGACCAGGGGGATCTAGCTTCCTCTCGAGGTCAGCAACAGTCCACTCAGCTCTGCAACACTGATTTAACAGCTTGTGTCCATCAGTGTTCTGAGGAGGAGGTAAAGTCTGGGGGACTGTCTTCAGCAGGTGAGATGGTTTACTCATTCACTCCTAGCATGGTGGCAGCATGCATTCAGGAGGAGGTGAATGAGTCTGACGACCATGTGTTCCAGCCTCAGCTTAGAAACTTTGAACATGTGGCAGATTTGGAGTCTTCCTGCCACCGCTCTGAGGAGAGTGGTGTGCAGGGGACATGTTTGTTCTCTGGTCCTGTACAGTTTTCAGATATTTCCACACCCACACAGTTAACTGACCATGAGGTTTTGGGTGAGGCTTCCCCAAAACTTCAGCGCTCACTTCCTAGGTCTCTAGACAAGGAAAAGGCAAGGGGTGTGGACTTGCGGGTTGAGTGTCAGTTGGTTAACATTTTAGCGAGGCCCTATGTTTTCGCCTGCCCATCTTTAGAGCATACACACAGGGATGAAGAAGTTTTGGACTGTAGTCCATCTCATACCATCAAACAGAAAGAGGCTTTGCCTCTGATTTGTGCTTTTCCATTGTTTGACAGGGGTGGGGGCGTGTTTTTGGATATCTGTCTATCCCTCACTGTTTGTTCTCTACAGGTTCTTCAGCAGTGCTTAGTGCATTGGATGTTTGGGCAGCCTTGCAACCTGGATGTTCGACATAACTGGGGTGTAGGCACTGTGTTGGCTTGGTCCCAGGGGCAAAATGATCCAGGTTGATCAGTTGTAGCTTTGGCTGTGTCTTCTGTCTGTCTGTCTCGTCCTTAAAATGCTTTTCTTAGTGGCAAAGAATTGCTGGACGGTGAGATACAGACATGGGAGACTGTTATTCTGCAGCTGGGGCGTTCAGGCTCTTAGTTCTACCACACACATTTCTGGACCTAAGATAAGTGACTGATCTTTATTGTGATTTTGATATCTGTGCATGATTAACATATTGTCTTAATTTCTTCATTGAATGCATGTTTGATTTGGGGTGTCTTCTAATTACAGAGGTCCTCTTCGAGGGTCCTCTGTCTTTAAGGGGGGGGGAGTGTTACGACCCTGCCGGTCTCTGCCTACCTGTCTGTCTTTGTCTTTCTCCGGTTTGCAGGGCGGAGTCAAGACACAGGTGCTGCTGATCACCTGATTGGGGCACCTGTACTATAAAAGAGGCTACCTGTCTGAAGTTCAGGGTTCCCTCTCTCCATTGCAGCATGCGGCGCCTTTGTCTTTTGTTTGGGCTTTGCACATTACTCTGATTTACACCATACCTTTGTTTTCTTACCATCTCATTAATACTGACTTCACACTTTGCATACATGATTACTTTAATAAATACATATTTTTTGTTAACTCTTTATCCACGTGTGGTCTCCCTATGTTAAAATCACCCAGAACGAGCCGGGTGGTTGTAACAGAGGAGAGAGGAG
The DNA here is from genome assembly GCF_046254945.1 of Alosa pseudoharengus. Taxonomy (NCBI): domain Eukaryota; kingdom Metazoa; phylum Chordata; class Actinopteri; order Clupeiformes; family Clupeidae; genus Alosa; species Alosa pseudoharengus. The sequence continues at coordinate 10,890,037 of NW_027468640.1, forward strand.
AGGGGAGAAAGGAAGAGAGAAGAGGAGAAGAGAGAGAGGAGGTGAAGCGGTCAGGCAAAGGTGAGAGATAACTCCCAGTGGGGTGCTTGATCTTCCTTCAGGAGAACACATACACAGGATTAGGGCTAATGGGTGAACGAGCTTAGCACAACACACACACACACACACACACACACACACACACACACACACACATACACGCACACACACACACACACACACACACACAAACACACACACACACACACACACACACACTACAGCACAGTCACTCAAAGTCTTGCAAACTGCCAATGATGCAAGGTGACTTTGTTCACTGATGGGACTGATGATGTAGGGATAGCTCATGACTTAAACCAGAGCATGAGAGAGAAAGAGGGAGATGATAAAGAATGAGAAGTTGAGAGAGAGAGAGAGAGAGAGAGAGAGAGAGAGAGATGTAGGGGGGGTGGATTAGAAAAAGAAAAGGACGTCGTCAGGAAGTCTATCTACACTCAGGTCGACGAGACGAGTCCTTTTCATGTGTCCTGTTTCAAGTTTTTGTCCTCTTTGATACATTTTTCATCACAGGCCCCATTGATAGGGGCTTGGGCCAGCTTGCTGTTCCGGGCGTCAGACCTGTCACCCTGTGGCACCAGCCGCCCCCGTGGCTCCCCCACTCAGATGAGACGGCTACAGGGCTACAGGGCTACAGGGCAGAGGGAGCCCACGGACGTGCAAAGTGTGCTCAGATTTGCAGACAAAGGCGAGCGTTCGCACGTGCGCGGTTTGTAAACAGTTTTACGTTTACTTTGAGTGTGCTGCAAATGTTAGGGAACACTAGCAAGTAGGGGTGGCACGGTTCACGCTTGTCTCAGTTCGGGGCGTGTGTGCATTGTACTGTTTTGACGGTTTGTGGCATGCGTAATGTAGCCTCATGCCCATATGTGACAGTTTTTTTGTTTTTTTTCTCTTTCGCGTGAAAGTGGAGGTGTGGAGTGCTGCGGGTCACGCGTAGAAATGGCTAGTGGGAGAGATAATGAAGGCAGGCCGGAGTTGGAGGATCAGTACCAGCGTCGCATAAGTCTGGTGTGAGGGAACATTTTGGATTTAAATTTACCTATGATGACAGCGGGAAAAAAACAGTAGATAGAACTGCGACTGTGTGCATGTATTGTGCAACACGTATTCATTATCCTAGTACAGGCCCGGAGTGGCTAATCGGTAGCTTCGGGAGGATGGGCCGCTCTAAATATTGTGAGCTTAAAGATATTGTTTCTGAAGTGCATTTACTGCACCCTCTGCTTAAACTGTGCGGGTAGGCTATGCTATATGTATAAATAAAATATTCCATAATACTGTAATTCAGTCAACCTTCGATGAGTGCGACGTGAAAAAGGCACAAACATTCCTGTAGATGGCAATAACTTACTATTTGCCAAATAAATGAAAAGTAATTTGAAATCATCAGTGTCTTCACTCTTTCTGTATCAAAATCTCACCTTTCCTCAGAGATAGTCTTAATGATGTGCTTGAAGACAGGTCAAATTCAGTTTGTGCATGATTATAACTATACTAATACTGTAGCCTAAATGGTGGAAAATTAAGCCATACTTGATAAAGGTTAAAAGGAAAAATAACAACAAGAACCGTACAGAACTGAAAACCGTGACCCTAAAACCTTGATACAAACTGAACCGTGGGTTTTGTGAACCGTGCCACCCCTGCAAGCGGTCTGAGGAGGTTATATTGAATGTTTACACAAAAATAAATTCAAATTCAACGGTTCAATGAAACAAAT
>NW_027468640.1:10901816-10926816 GCF_046254945.1 Alosa pseudoharengus
CCAGGCCAGCGTACATGCGGCCCATGGACTTGAAGTCCAAGCCCTCGGAGCAGTTGACCACGATGACGTACATGCCCAGCGCTTTGCCCAGGTCTTTCACCGTCTCAGTCTTGCCCGTGCCTGCTGGACCCTTGGGGGAGCCGCCACGATGCAGATGCAGAGCGGTGGTCAGGGTCATATAACACCTACGGGGTCAGGGAAGCTACATAAATATACACATACATACATACATACATACATACATACATACATACATACATACATACATACATACATACAGTTAAGAACAAAAGTATTCATATCCCTGGCAAATATTGCTTTAATGTTGACCAATATGTTTGTTCTGACTGAAAATGACACCGCCACATGGCCAAAGGTTGTAAGACAATGTGGTAGAAATATGGAAATATGGATGAAGTATTTTCATCTTTTTTTTTACATTTTCATGAAAAAGGGCATGTCCAAAAATATTCATACCCTTTTGATTGATTTAAACAATCAGTGGAAACATCTTTATTTGCATTCACTCCTCTCAAAATGGTTCTTATAATACCTACCAAGCCTCTCCATGTCTCCACAATGATTCTAGACCACACATTTTTAGAAGCAATCTGGGTTTTGAGGCAGGAAGGATTCTTTGCCATCACTCTCTAGCCTTGTGCTCACTTTTTTGATGGATTGAGGTCTGGACTTTGGCTGGGATACTCTAAAATGTTGTAATTGTTCTCTGTTAATCATTTCTTGCCAAATTATACTCTGACCAGGGGGGAAATGACTGGCCAGCCCTGTCATTATAGCCTTTGAGTAGGTAATGTTCTCACTTTAATCTAAATAAACGAATTGTTTGTGCAGTCGAAGCCCTAGCCTAAGCCTAACCTAACCTTACCAACCTAACCAAATGTTTAGCCTACCTTCCTTTCGTAATATAAGAAACTTTTAAAATTAAATCATGGAGGCAACAAAGACGAGGCTACAGGAGGTTGCAAAGTTATCCGGTTCCCAGTATTGACCATTCATAAGCTCAGGTTGTTGAGGGGGCTCTTTAACACAGGCTGCACTAACTGTGATTGGGAATATGCTGGCTACAAAAATGTAAAGAGTGGTATAATGGAATTGGCGTGTCTTCAATAATTAGTTTTCCTGCATTTACATGAAGCACATGATATATTGATTGAAACACATTCCACTCAGATAGCTAGGTGGCCACTAGGCTCATATTATCTTTAAATTGCAAAAATAAATGGCAAGCTAAAAACATGGCATTGCATGTTTCCATATCCAAAGCACTGAAGGCTGCTTATAACAAGTAAATATTATGCATACTATTGTTAATATCATCAATGTGGCACAAACAAACGAGGCTATGGCTTTTCCCTGACTTTCCCTTACAAAAACCCCCCACATTTCCACAATCTACTATGTAATGAATGTTAAATTGAAATTACTTAATCAACCAAAAAGTAGCCGCATACAGCAGGAAATGAATAAATGGGCACTGAAAAACAAAGTAGGGCTAACCACAACCACTCAAGAGAGCAGTAGTAGGGAAAAGCTAAAACTCAATAATTTGTATTAATCTATTTTGGCAAGTAAATATTAAACTACCACAACAAAATTCCCTGACATTCCCTGACTTGATAATGATACAATTCTCAGACTCTCCATGTCTGGTAAAGCCTTTACGGCATGATATTCCAGAAATTCCATGACCCGTGGGAACACTGCTAATATTAGCTTGAACCTGCACAAAATCACACACACACACAAACTCATATCATACTTTGGACAAAAGCTTCTGCTAAGAACTATAAACATGCAGGCTCAGGCACACACACACACACACACACACACACACACACACACACACACACACACACACACACACACACACACACACACTGTGTCTGAAAGCTGCCATGCCCTTGAGCTGGTTTTAGGATGTCATCGCCTCATCAACATAAGCCGGGATTAGATGTTTTCATTCATGCACCGGAGACTGCAATGCTACTCTACTATGGGTAAAAAAAAAACTTTTCCTTCCTTTCTCTCTCTCTTTCTCTCTCTCTCTCTCTCTCTCTCTCTCTCTCTCTCTCTCTCTCTCTCTCTCTCTCTCTCTCTCTCTATCTCTCTCTGGTGAAAACACAACACAAAAATGAACGTGCCACTGACTCCAGACTTGACTTCCCATGTGGATTCAATGTGCGATGCCCCTGTGCACGCCGCTCAGCAAGCTTAACCTGCTGCCCCCCCACCCCCCCGTCTCTCTCTCTCTCTCTCTCTCTCTCTCTCTCTCTCTCTCTCTCTCTCTCTCTCTCTCTCTCTCTCTCTCTCTCTCTCTCTCTCTCTCTCTCTCTCTCTCCCCAACTTCTCCCTTTCTCTCCCCTCTATCTCTCCTTGCCATGTGTGCTCCTCCCAACCCCATCTCTCTCACTCTATCTACCCATCACGCCTCAGTGCAAAGTGGTGAAAGATTGGCTCGCTGATAGGGCTGATGATGCCTTGACGCGCTGCAACTGCTTTCCTGATGAAGTCGATAGTGCTAATGCTAATCGGGCGTTCGCCGCCACATTGCCAGATAATGGGGCTAATATCACCTGACGCTAACTGGCGTGCGGGGTCTAGCAGCACACACACACACACACACACACACACACACACAGGTGCAGAGATATATATATAGAGAGAGAGATAGAGAGAGAGAGAGATAGAGAGAGAGAGAGAAGCTCTGCACAGCACAGTGATCACAGAAGCTAGTGCTAATTAAGTGGGTGATATACCCAGAGGGAATCTGAAATGAGGCACTCGTACACCTTACGTATACGATCACTGTCAGTGCAAGAGATTTATGCATTTGATTTCTCTCTCCCCTCAGAACTGATTTAAGGACTACCTTCCAGGGATGGGACTATATTATGCGCCATGTAGCTTTGAGGGTTGTCAGCGCCAGCTGTATATCACTCTGGCTGTACATGTCTAACAGGTTGTTCTGAGTGCAATGTAATGCTATGTTAACACATGTTGTTGTATATAATGTAATGTAATGCTATGTTAACACATGTTGTTGTATATAATGTAATGTAATGCTATGTTAACACATGTTGTTGTATATAATGTAATGTAATGCTATGTTAACACATGTTGTTGTATATAATGTAATGTAATGCTATGTTAACACATGTTGTTGTATATAATGTAATGTAATGCTATGTTAACACATGTTGTTGTATATAATGTAATGTAATGCTATGTTAACACATGTTGTTATATATAATGCAATGTAATGTTATGTTAACACATGTTGTTGTATATAATGTAATGTAATGCTATGTTAACACATGTTGTTATATATAATGCAATGTAATGCTATGTTAACACATGTTGTTGTATATAATGCAATGTAATTCTATGTTAACACATGTTGTTGTATATAATGCAATGTAATGCTATGTTAACACATGTTGTTGTATATCATGTAATGTAATGTTATGTTAACACATGTTGTTGTATATAATGTAATGTAATGCTATGTTAACACATGTTGTTGTATATAATGCAATGTAATGCTATGTTAACACATGTCTAACAGGGGTTGTAGTACTGTATGCTGTAAGAAGTATCAATCACAGTATGCACAATGACAACATCATGTCGCAGACATCCTTTTTTAAAGCAAATGGCTACCATCCAAATTAGCCCATAACAACAGGATATTACAGGCAAATTTGTCTGGCAATGTATATATTCTGAACATCAGTCAGTCCTCCAAATTCATAAAATGAATCCCCTGTGAATTTAGAAGTACAGTAACTGTGTAGAAGTGTAACTGCTACCCATCTTTCATATTTAATTCCGTGGCATGTTTCTACTTTGTTTTACACTGAAAATGGGCTGTAAATCAGATCGCAAAGTTCCCGGATGATTGCTCTGATGAATGCAATCGGCCCTTGTGAATCTGAGGTGTTGTATTGTGCTGCTGTGTATGTACAGTAGCAGAGCAGGCTTACTGAGTCCTTTGGTTATGGAGCTGGGCCCACTTCCCCGATAACGACGGAGACACGCTCTTAAGAGGGTTTTCTACGATTCATCTTACGATCGTTCGTTTGGTTTTTCCGACTGTTTCCCGAACATGCTCGTAGCGTGAACGCGCGTGCACTGCTCTTAAGATGCTCTTAAGGGGAGCTGTCCACGTTAATAGTTCTGAAATATCCTCTGATTTGACGGTGATGATGTCAGGTGACTACACGTCACACCTATAGGCCTACCATTTAAACTTCGGATCTACACATTAATTCACATCAATACGAAAATAGAAACACTTTGACATCTGCATGTAAGCATCCCAAGTAGGTTATATACCACACAGAGACATAAATAATTGTAATTATTTTAAGATTAGATTGTTGCACCATGCAATAATTTTTCGCAGTGCCACTTAAGAACACGTTTGAAGATAAGAAAGAAGTCGAGTAAGAAAGAGAGGAAATGTGCTTAGATTTTGATGCAGTAGGCTACAGACTAAACCACATGTTGCTTTCTCTGCTTTTTACCTCATAGGCCTAATAAAATATTCACTTAGCAAAGATAATGTCAAACTATTCTGGCAACGTCTCGTTTCATAACTTTATTGCATTTTTGTCCGCTTTTCATCACATTATTATGACCATTAAATGTAGGCTATTTTGCACGCTAAAATCTGATTCATCACAGGTAAACACAACAAAGAATGGGAACGTAAGTTGGATTATGTATTCTAAGTTGTAATTCCTCTGTATGTCCTGTTGGTGACCTCAGTGAGAAGTACTGTTAAGACGCTCTTAGCCGGTAACGAGTACTCTGGAGCACTCGTAGATCTAAGAGTGTTTTCACGACGCTCTTAAGCTACGATGGTTTCGGGAAACAGTCGGCAAATCTTAAGACGTTCGTAAGAGGGACTTTACGACGCTCTTAGGCTTAAGATGCTTTCGGGGAAGTGGGCCCTGTTGTATATTAGCACATAGTGTGTTGCTAAGAGCCTTTTAGTGGTCCTGTCTCTGAGGGGGCTGTCGAGTGCAGGGGGTGGGCCATACCTGTCGGTGAGGGGGGTGATGACCAAACGGCCCGAGTTGCCCAGGTACTCATAGCCATACTGGAAGTGAGTGTTGGTCTGCCTGATGATACAGTCCTCCACTTCCTGACAGCCAGACAGATGGGAAAAGAAAAGCACACAGAGAGGGGAAGAGAGAGAGAGAGAGGGAGGTAAACAAAGAGAATGAGAAAAGGGTAAAGAGAATGAGAGAAGGAGAGAGACAGACAGACAGAGAGAGAGAGAGAATGTGAGATATAATGTACAGTACATCTCAAATGCATTGGCAATACTATACAACATTATGGTCATACTATAATAAGGCTTCTTTTGAATTTCAATATGAGTGTGAGATGGAGAGAATAAGAGAGAGAAGGAAAGAGAAAGAGAGATGGTGAGTGCTCATAAAAGTGCACAGGAGAGGAGAGACTAAGGGAGGGTCAGACGTGGGGATGTGGTGACAGAGAGAGAAGGACAAGCAAAGACAAAACAAGTGAAGAGTGAAGTGAAGACATAACTATGTGGGTTATGAAACTAGGTTGGAAATTAACAACGATAAAAAAAGGAGTCGTGTTCACTCTCCACCAGCGTTTGTCCTGGATATCCTTTTCTTGTCATGCCCTGACTCTTTCATGCTTGTCCTCCACCCTTCGTCTCTTCTCTTTCCCTCTCTCTACCTCTCTTCATCCCCCTCTCCTTCCCCTTTCACCTTGTCCCAGTAGAGGCGGAGCTGGCAGAGCCAATCGAATGCGTTCACGTCGGAGCAGCCCGCCTTGGCCAGCTTGTCGATGACGTCGCGCGCGTGCACCTCAACCGTAACCAGGGCGACGATCTTGAGGCGCATGATGTTGGAGAGGTTCCCCCGGATGGCCTCGGAGTAACGATTCAGCATGGACACCTGAGGAATGGGTGGAGGGTTAGAGCCAACACACACACACACACACACACACACACACACACACACACACACACACTGACACAAATGAACAAGAAAAAACAGACACACACACACACACACACACACACACACATACACACGAACACACACACACACACACACACTGACACAAATGAACAAGAAAAAACAAACACAGACACACACACACAAACACACACACACACACACACACACACACACACACACACACACACACACTGACACAAATGAACAAGAAAAAACAAACACAGACACACACACAAACACACACACACACACACCCACACTGACACAAATGAACAAGAAAAAACAAACACAGACACAAATACAACATAAAATGCACAAACACGCATACAATAAAATCCAGAAGCATGCTCTCACAACTGTATGTATACATACACACACACACACACACACACAAATGCATACTAATAAACACACATAAACATAAACACACACACACGCACACGCACATAGAGATACAGACACAGACAAACACACACACACACACACAGGCATACACACACCGTACACACACACTCACACATCACAGCTCAATTTACATGATGATCCCTTCCCAGCTCCTGAACAATGACCTGTCATTTTTAATGCTAACTTCTGAATGAATAGGCCAAATTGCCATTGACTTCCTGTGAAGGGACTGAATTGAAATCAAATTGCGGACGGAATGCAGCCCGGGCAGATTGAGGTGTGTGTGATGATGGCATAAAATAAGGCTGAGCCACGCACACACACACACACACACACACACACACACACACACACACACACACACACAGCTCACTTAAGAATTTAATCAACCCATGTGCCAGACCCCCAGCACTCCAGCACGTCTCTGTGGCACTGCTGCGTGTTTCCGCTGAATAGAGGACTCAGAAGTGGACAGAGTGCCCCGTAGCGCCTTTATGCTAATGCTAGCGACTGAACGCACAAGTGGAACAGTGGGACTCTGACGCTTGATTGGCACCGCTGCTGCCTGTGACGGCTATTACTGCCAATGACTGCTATTATCTGAATGCAGAACCCTGGTCCATGGTCCAACTCTTTGTTCCCAACGATCACAGCTTTGGCCTGATCAGAGCCATTATGTGAAGCAAGTCTGTTAAGATGCCCTGCAAAACTCTGAGGTCAGAGTAAAACTATGATTAATATATTTGAATTACTAAGCAACTGGACTACAATTAAAAAGTTTGGGGTAATTTATTTATTTATTTATTTTTTTTTTTTTTACAAAATCAAAGTTTAAAAGATACAGTTGTTATTCTAATTAAAAATCTTCTAACCTTGACAGTCAATACTGATATTCAATTTATGTTTTTCACAACTTCTAACATGTTGTGAGATTAATAAGTACATGTTTATGCTACAGCTCCTGCGTACAGTATATCTTCTTGTATCTAGTGCGCTGCAGAAGGTGTGATGTTCTCCTTACCTGCTTCTTCTTCATTGACTTGAGGGCAGACTTGTCTCCTCTCTCTTTGCTGGTCAGAAGGGACTTGGTGACGTCTGTGGTCCACTGGATCTGGCTGGCAGTGATGACCATCTGGGGACAGGAGTAGGTCAGGTAATGGAGTGGATAAGACACAATTATTTATACATTATAACATTTAGAACTCAGGGTGTGAACTGAAATGGTCAAAGTCATGACCAAACACTCTTCAACCATCTTCCATAATACATGGACTAAAGTGAGAAAGATGTCTGTGCCTGAAGTTGTAAAATGTTTGAAGCCATTATATATAATTCAATAGTTTCAAATGTTAAACAACCTGACCTGGGCCTGAATTCCAGCAGAGAAACACTTTATGTCCTGATCATGTGAATGGATCTTTGGAGGCAAAATATGGTGATTTAAGGAGTTTCTAGTTCTGTGCTACTGGGGCCAAAGTATTTAGTAGTATTTCTTCGTCAGTGTAGGCAAACTCTGAAAGAAGATGATAGGATAATCTATGGGAATAGGAAGTGGTACATTCACACACACACACACACACACACACACACACATACACACACACACACACACACACACACACACACACACACACACACACACACCTGTCCAGGCCAGTCTTTGACCCATCTGTCCCTTTTGCCCGTATTCTTGATCAGGGCCATACGGCAGTTCTTCAGGGAGTCCTTCAGGGACCAGCGCATAGTCCGCTCCACATCACAGAGCCATGCCTTGGAATGTGACCACACATATCAACACTACCACACACACATACAGTACTAACACACGTATTAATGTATTTAAACACACATAAACAGTACCACACACACACACACACACTAACACACGTATTAATGTATTTACACACACATATCAACAGTACCACACACACATACTAACACATGCATTAATGTATTTAAACACACATATCAACACTACCACACACACATACTAACACACGTATTAATGTATTTACAAACACGTATCAACAGTACCACACATACTAACACACACATTAATGTATTTAAACACACATACTGTATCAACAGTACCACACACACATACTAACACACACATTAATGTATTTAAACACACACATATTAGCATGCACACGCTAATACGTCTTAACACATACAACCACATACACACCATGTAACAAGTAAAACAGACATAAATCACAGTTGTGTGTGCCTGTATGCATTGTGGGCAAGTGTGTGCGCGAGTGTGAGTAAGTGTGTGTGTGTGTGTGTGTGTGTGTGTGTGTGTGTGTGTGTGTGTGTGTGTGTGTGTGTGTGTGTGTGTGTGTGTTAGATAGAGAGATGAGTGTAAGGTCACCTCTACGGGTCCTTCCAGCAGCACGGGGTGGGTGAATTCGACATACTCTCCATCAGCCGAGAACATGCCCATGGCCTCTGACTTACTACTGCTGAGTCCAACCTGATGATTCACACACACACACACACACACACACACACACACACACACACACAAAGATTAACTCATACAGTAAACCAACATACAGACAAACAGAAACAGCAATACAAATATAAACACAAATGCATGAATCTGAAAACCCATTTCTGAGAATTACATTACATTACATTACATTACATTACATTGCATTACATTACATTGCATTGCATTACATTACATTACATTTGGCTGACGCATTTTTTTTTTTTTTTTGGGCTTTTTATGCCTTCAATGACAGGACAGTGAAGAAGCGAGCGGGAGAGAGAGCCGGGGCGGGACCCGGAAAGGACCACGAGGCAGGAACCGAACCCGGGTTGCCGGTGCACGGCACAGGCGCCCCAGCCAGCCACGCCACAGCTGGGGCCTGGCTGACGCATTTTTAGCCAAAGCGACTAACAACATGGTTAACAGTTTAAGTTTTAAAGCAATTCTTAACAATGTTAGGACAATTTAAAAAAAACGGTAGAGTACAGTAAGAATAAGTGCATCAGTGAGTGCTGTTTTTAACAGTTACGTGTCAGTTCAAGATGGCTGGTAAGTGCTAGGATCGGCAAGACTTGTTGTAAGTGGTGCTATGAGAGGAGATGTTCTCTAAAGAGCTGGGTCTTCAGGAGTTTTTTGAAAATGGAGAGGGATGTCCCTGCCCTTGTAGGAACTGGCAGTGTGTTCCACCAACGAGGAACAACAGATGAGAAAAGTTTGGATTGGCCTAAGCGTACCGGTAATACTTTCAACAGGTGGCTTAATATACTGGATCAATACATACGTGTGTGTGTGTGTGTGTGTGTGTGTGTGTGTGTGTGTGTGTCTATGTGTGTACCCTTCCGATTTGTAGCTTCTTGATGTTGTCGAAGCATTTCTTCAGGTGTGGCTGGACGGCCTCGGGGTTGCGCGACTGACCCAGGATCTCCAGCAGGTCGTCGTTGGACAGGAAGTAGAAGCGGGGGAAGATCTGCCGCTTGGTCTCCAGGTACATGTCCAGAGACTTCTGGATCTCCTCCAGCTTGCTGTTCATCTCCGACAGTTTCTCCGGAAGCCCTGTGGACGCCAAGAGAGGATGGGAACGGAAGGAGGCAGCACTGACCAGAGGCAGCACAGCCGGCGATTCGCTTGTCAGCACAAATATTGGGATTCGTTTAACTTTGTCGCGAAATGTCTCCCGTCGCCAACGGTCATTTTGTCTGTATTCGCTACAGGTCGCTGAATTCCGTTACCATTCCATTGTGTCTCGTTCGTCCATCACTGCGAGTCTCTTCCTGTCTGAATGCAGCTTAAAGCTTGGCCTTCAAGGAAGAATCAGTCCATCTTCCGTTTCGATACGGGTCTAAGACCTCGTTTAAATGGAAACGACCTTATTTTAACGACCTTATTAAATATCCCATTTCATCACTTTTGCAAGTTTGTAAGACCATTCATTCAAACCTATACTGCAAGGACTTTGTACACATTTGTACCTGTTTTTCATAAAATAAATCACTGTATGTCAATGTCACAATGTAACATTGCATATTTCAGGCCAAATCCTGGATAAGTAGGGACGCTGAGACATTGACACTGGGTTAAAGCTAAGTAAACACTAGTAAAGCACTGCAATATATAGACCCTTTCAAGAGAGTTCCATTATCAGCATCATAGTTGGCCCCACAAGACTTCCTTTTTAACATTCCATAATGTTATCTTAATGCAGAGGAAGTAGATTGGGAACCAAATAGAACGTTCAAGCATTGTTTTTGTTTTTATTGTTGAAAGGGTCTATAAGGAACCCCTTCAGGTGGGATTTATTTGTCCAATATAGTTTAGTCCCTTTGTGTCTGGCTTTCTTCCACCCTGTTTACAGATCGATCATCGTTGTGATAAACAACATCACATTTTCCAGGTTCCTTCCCGTTCTCTTACTATGTTCTTCTAGCCGTGGCCTACTCATCACCAATAAAAGCATAACCACGAGCCGGAGAGGGATTTGCTGGGCGAGCTCATTTTCCCTCATCTGATAGGACACTTGTTTCAACCGCTCTCGCGTTTCTCGCCTCGGCGTGGTCTCATAAGGCCCGAGTGTTTCTCTCATACTGGTTTAATCTCCTCTTATCCCTCTCCAGCCCTCATCCCTCCTTTAGGTAAGTGTTTATAAAGAAAAGAAAGAAAGAGAGAAAGACAAGTCATTTCTCCACACCAGGAAGGTATAATTGAGAGCAGAGAGAGAAGGAAAGAATGCTCTATTATTTTTCCTTTTTTTCCCCTTTTTTTCTTTGTTTAATTTTTCAGGGCTCTCTGCAGACTTAATCCGGCGTGCGCGTGGCCAGGGGAACACATACCTGGGTGGTGAGTGCCTCTCAGGGCGTTGTTGTCCTTGTGCAGCCGGTCCATGATGGTCTTCCAGCTGGAGTTGATGTCGTTGAACTCGGTGGACTCCTTGGGGAGTTGCTTGCGGATGTCCTCTCCAAGGAAAATGTTCTAGACGAAGAAGGGCGTGGGGGTGCAGAGACAAAGACACAAAGACAGAGCCAACTTAAGTTTCCAAACCCACAACAGGTGTGGATATTATGTTTATGCCAGTGTGCATGGCAGTGTGCTTGTGCGTGTGTGTGTCTGGGTGTTTGTGTGTGTGTGTGTCTGTGTGTGTGTGTGTGTGTGTGTGTGGGTGGGCGGTTGTGTGTGCATGTGTGTGTATTTCGACAGTCTTTTGTGTTAGCATGCTTATTGTATGTTTATATATGTAAATGGAAATGTGCTCAATTATGTGGACATCTGTGTGCGTGAATATGTGAATATAGATCGATCCATGTGTGTGTGAGCATGTCTGCAAACATAGGGTGTGTGTGTGTGTGTATGTGTGTGTGTGTGTGTGTGTGTGTGTGTGTGTGTGTGTGTGTGTGTGTGTACGTATGTCTGGATGTATAGTTATCTACACACTGTATACTGGGTCAATACAGAAATGTGTGTGTGTGTGTGTGTGTGTGTGTGTGTGTGTGTGTGTGTGTGTGTGTGTGTGTGTGTGTGTGTGTGTGTGTGTAATTTATGCGCGTGTTTGTTTGTGTGTGTGTGTATGTAATTTATGCGCTGCGTGTGTGTGTGTGTGTGTGTGTGTGTGTGTGTGTGTGTGTGGTTGTGAGTGAGTGAGTGAGCATATGTGTGTATAAAGCCTCATCTTAGATCAGAGGCTCTGTGAGAAGCTCCAGACTGCCCTGGTTGTTTACTCTCCTCATCAGAAACCGAGGGCAACAGATGTGTTTGCGTGCTCGACTGCGAGTGTTTGCGCGCTCACTTCCAAAACATTTGTTTACGTTTTCCCCCACAAACACACCTGCGCACGAGTAGTGCTCTGCCGGCAGCTCGGGCCTGCCTTTGCCCACTCAGGCTGTGACCCTGAAGAGCAACGGGCTGCACTGCTCTGCGAAGGTTAGCACCTCGGGGACCAGGAAACTACTCATCAAACAACAAAGCAGGCCAAGGCGCCGCGCAATCAACCACAGGTGAGCTGAACAAAACATTAATCACAGGAGAATGCACCGCATGTCGGCTCTGAGCACACCACACCATTGATAAGAGTGTAGTGTTTGGCATATTTTTTTTCTCTGTCGTTTTTTTTTTTTTCTTTCTGTCACTTTCAAAGCATTGCCGTTGTTTGGTTGTCTGTTTAAAAAGGATCAAAAATCAATAAAAAGTAATTAACGAAACAAAAAAAACGGTTTCAGGTCCCCAACAACCATCATTAAGGACGAACTCGGAGGACAAGTAAACCCAGAGCCGTATAGCAAGACATTGAAAGAAAGACGCAAGGTGCTTGAAAATTGTTAACTTTTGGCAGAGAAAAGCAGACTGAATTCCCCCTGTGCGATACAGGAGACATCTCATTTTTTTGTGATGTGTCAGTTCAAAGCTAAAAAAAATTAAAATGCCAATAAAGGCCTAGGTATTAGGCTAGACATTTGGATACGAAGCATGCATTATGAAGCTACGAAGTTATGCCACAAATGTTATCTTCATGCTCAAGAGGAAAAACTGAAATCATGTAGGCTAAATAATATAGGGTAGTAACGTTAACAAAGTGTTATCATATTCCTCAGCATATAATTTTAATAAGAGACTTATCGATATGATCCGTGATAACGGAGGTTAACGTTAGCCTACATTTCACACAAATAACAAGATGCAGGGTAGTCTAAAGTTAAAGTTGACACTCCATTTGAGTTGTCTGTTTTAAGAAAGTAGACATGGGCTTGCAAATAACGTTATTGCATAGGCCTACTATAAGGTAGCCTAGCTTAGCTAATCCGTTATGTATAGGCTTTCCTGTCAGTTAACAACCAGCACAATGCATTTTGTGCATTGTATTTCAATGTTCAATGTGTGGCCTGCGGCATAGGCTACTTTATCAGAGTAATTATCCCCTGACCTCAGGGGGAAATGATTGCCTACCCCTGTCATTATGTAGCCTTTGAGTAGGCAATGTTCTCACTTTAATCTAAATCTAAACTAATTGTTTGTGTTTGAAGCCCTAACATAAGCCTAACCTAACTTTACAGTGACTGCCCAAATGTTTAGCCTACATTCCGTAAAACATATGTTTATTTTTCATTGGTAAACCTGCTACACCTCTAGATGAAAACAATCAGGACTTGGCTACACCGAATATTTAGGCAATATGCTTTTATTCTTCATCTTACATCAAGTTCAGCCAGCTTGCTTTCTGGGTGAATCTCACGAAGCCTGTCAAACTGACATCAAAATATTATCTACCTCATTTGATTGATTTTTTTATTTAAGTGACTGAATAGAATGTGAACTTTTATTTTCTGATAAAAGTATTATAGTAAAACAATTTAATCAGGGCTCTACACTAACATTTTTTTCCAGGAGCACTTGTGCCCCCAAGTTAAAAAATTTAGGAGCACAGACAAAAATTTGGGAGCACAGTCAGTTCTGTACTTAACTTACACATAATCTAACATTACACTGCAGCTAACAGTTAAACATGCCAGTGCACCAATTGCGAATATTAAGAATGACTGACAACATTTAGGCTACAGGAAACAGGATTTTAAAGATCAGTGCCTACTTTATTTTCAGTCTGTTTTATTTTCCTACATTTTGTTAATGTAAAATAATATAATACATTGCCATATTTGCATTTAGCCTGTATATCAAGTATCCTGCCAAATGTAGGCTAATTTATTTATTTGTGAATCCACCTGTAGCTAATCCAAATATGCCCATGGTGACCTATCTGACTGCATACTGCCTAATACTACTACTAAAACAGTCAATTTTCTCTTCCACAAAACATAGTCTAATCAAGGATATATATATATTTTTATACTTTTATTTTTTTATTTGAAATATCTGCATTGATGGGGGCAGTAGCCAAACGTTAGGCCTACACTCGTTTTGCACTTAAGCTTGTATTCGGTGTAAACAAACAAGCATGCGTGGAAGCCTGGAGTTGTCAGTAGCGTTCTACCTTTGAATAAAATGGGAGTATTACGGGAAGCTACTTTTATGCCTGTTCGCTACAGCTATATTTTGCATATTGCAGCCAATACGTCAACTGGGCTAAAAAGCATGTTAGGTTACCTTTCCTTCTCTCACTGCATTCTCAGAATCTTATCCTGTTCCTCCTATATCCGATTAATTCGGTGGATAGAAGGCGGAAGAACTAATTTCTTCAATCTTTTCATCTTGGCTGGCTAGTCTAACTTTCCGCTTTCTCTGCGCGCTCATGGATTTCATAGAAGCGACTACTACTATCGAGTCCCAACGCGAAACTGCTAACGTTGATGGGAGGTTTAGTTTTATGCTGCATTCGCGACGTGATTCTATGGTTTGCACCAGTACCGTTTCTCGATGTTGCGGTGTATTTTGTAGACAAACATTGACATGGTTAGAAGTCATTCGCACCAGTGCGCCTAAATATTTTTTTGCACTCGCACGTCATCATTTTTACTCGCATATGCGAGTGAAATGGGCGCACTGTAGAGCCCTGTTAATATAACTTTATTTCAATGTTATGGTAGCAAGATCCAGAATAATTCTCATTACCGATATGGTAAATGACAAACGGAGACCATTAGTAAGAAAACTATTTTTTTTTCTTTTTTTTTCATTTACACAAATAAGTACATTAAATGAACAGTACTGCACATCAAAATGTGTATTTTATATATTTTAAATTCCATTTTAAATGAAGTAACTCTCATTACCGAAATACAATGTGTATTGTAGAGTTCAATTTTTCAAATAATCTCTTTGTTATAGATATATTTTGAACAAAACCCACTCGTGGGGCACAGTTAAGGAACATATTATAACAAAATGAAGACATTTTTGTCTCTGAGAAATAACATCTTTACAATATCTATGCATTTTTATGCATTACGGTAATGAAAAGTCTGTTACGGAGGATGAGAATGTATGTTACGGTAATGAGAATGATTTATTTTACCAAATGAATTTCAGATACACACAGGAGAGGTGTTAAATTGCTAGTGTCACAGGAAGGGGATTTACCAGAGTGGCCAGTCAACAACCAAGCACTTTTACCATCCAAAAAATCACCAACAAAGCAACCTTTGTGGGCAAAAAACTTCACCAAAAGAGTAGCTTTCGAGAGCATTTCACTGGGCTTACAAGCAGATACCTTCCTTCGTCTGTGTTTTGTTGAATTAGAACCCATGACAACTCCAGAATGCTCAACAGTGGTGTCTGGCTTCCCAGATCCACCCTCCTCCTGATTGGTTCTCTACCAACAAATACCAACAAAATCTCTTCCTGTTCCTGTTCATTGCTGTGGCTGTTTATGATCTAATCAGTAACATAACCAGACAAACCTCAAGCCCTAGAGTGGGCACCAACAACTACCACTCTGGAAACACAGCAGCAAGATCAATTCATCTCAGAGTCAATTCAGGTTGCTATGAGGGCCTCAGTCATGGCCACTGACTTCCTTTTTCAGCTCCTTTCAGTGACCATATTTGAATACTAAAATCTAACAGAACTGTTAAAGTTAGTGTCGACTTACAAAGCCTCAAACGCCTATCTTCACTGTGTGTGCTTGTCAGCCACCTTCTCTTACCTCTGATACCAGTTCTGCATACTTTAACTTTCAAAGGCTTTCTCCATCACATCATCAAAAGAGAATAGTTAGCGCAATAAAGTAGACAATGTGCTTACTCTCCGAAAACAAATGTCATGTCTGGTCTCAAAGCAGTCACATCCCTGAGCCATATGTCTCTCCAATTGCAGTGGCATCCATGGCCCTAGCTCTCTCAGTTGATCTTCTTCTTCACATCATGCCAGTTCATCCATTTTCCTTGTTTTGCTTGAGGCATTGCTGTTGAACGTCTAGTTTGCTCCTCTTGTTCTCAAAACAAGCTGGTTACCATCTGTCTCTTCTCCTGTGCTGTAGACTTACAGTACCCCACACTTTCCAACTGGTACCAAGACCAAACTCTTTTCTTCTTCTCTGCTCCTGCCCAACAACATTGTACCACCTCCCTAAATTCGTCATGTTTTTCACAATAGACGGAATCACCTCGCCATCAATATACAACTTTTCTTCCACTAGTTTCCCTCTCCTAATAGATACACCTGTACATTTGCTAGGTTATATCCTTGTTATCCATTTTATCATTCAACTTGGCCTACGGGTACATGGAGCCGACAGATACATGGCCATAGGTACATTGGTCATGTCACAGACATAGGCTCAGATGGGAGGTATCTGAGTGCCCACATAGCCTCAGTAGGGCCACATAGGCTCAGATGGGAGGTATCTGAGTGCTATCCTGCACCTTTTACTGTACCTCCAAAAACCAATTTGACAACCCATTATGGTGCCCTCATAATTACCTCCATTGCCATGGTGAAAACCAATGGTAGTTAAAAGAAATAAAAAGAAAACATGACATTACTGATTGACAAGAGATAGAAAAAATCATCATCTTGGGAGGACAAAGTTGGCAAATAACACAAAATGCTAGCAAGCTATGTAACCTTAACCTTTACAAAATATTAAAGTCTTATATTGTCTTTATCATCATAAAATATAATTTCAAATATTTGTAAAAGCATTGAGTATCGCAGCATATCGGTAATGATAATCAACAGTGTAAAAGAATAAAGATTCTATGACATTTACACAAATATCATGATGTGAGAGAAGAGAGAACAACTGAACTTGATTCCATTTTAAACCTTTTGTCCCAAGTGATGCATCATGGGTCTGCTTGTTAATTTAATGGAACAGTGTACTTTTTATAGGCAGGCAAGTCACATTACGGTAATGAGGATTACATTAATACACAGGATTAGATGTTAAAATCCCTTGTGCCAAAATCCAAGGTAAAAACACATTCAGAAGCCCCTGCTCAAGTTTAACTTTAAAAAGCACACTACCCACAAATCCGCCAACAAATGGTCACAAGCACAATGCAAATGGCCTATCCAACAGCAGTAGCCTATATAGTATGCGGCATGTCATTGGGGTTATCAAGTGGGCACCCTCATTCACCGATGTTTCGTTAAATTAGGCCCACGACACCTCATGAAGGCTTAACAGTGAAACCAGCGTCCTGGAGACACTCCCCTCCATGCTACCACCATATTACCACATTGAAATATCCAATACTCAAAATACTCTTAACCAGCCCAGGCATGGTCTAAGTTGGCTAGGTCGGTCCGTCCCGTTGATGTGGACTGAACCATAAACCATAAAGAACCTTAGCCAAGTACCATCACCCTAGGCACAGCCCATCACAAACACAAAACAAATTAGCCAGTTAGCTTAGCCCATTATCTTAGGCCCCATCCCAAACACAAAACAAATTAGCCAGCAGTTAGCAGTTAGCTTACGCCCCATGCTGCCCCATATTACCACAACAAGCATCCAAATACCCTTAACCAACCTAGGCATGGTTTAAGTTGGCTAGGTCGGTCCGTCCCGTTGATGTGGACTGAACCATAAACCATAAAGAACCTTAGCCAAGTACCATCAACCTAGGCACAGTCCATCACAAACACAAAACAAATGAGCCAGTTAGCTTACCTTAGCTTGCGCCCCAGGAAGGGTAACTTCTCCTTACCCACCACCAAAACAAATGAGCCAGTTAGCTTACCTTAGCTTGCGCCCCAGGAAGGGTAACTTCTCCTTACCCACGACCAAAACAAATGAGCCAGTTAGCTTACCTTAGCTTGCGCCCCAGGAAGGGTAACTTCTCCTTACCCACAACCATTCGCTTGCCCGTTCTGCTGCTAAGGACATGTTACTAACCACCTGCCTTAGACTTCGACCACAAATGCCCAGTTCAAACAGCAAGCCAATAGCAGATCTGGCCACAAACCCAATTTAGTGTGGACACAATATTTTTACAATAAATGTAACCTTTCCTTTTGCAAAATATCATAAATATAAATATTTACCATAAATATAGACATTTTTACACAACTTTGCAAAATCTTCAATTTATGTAAAAAGGATTTTTCATGAAATTAAAACAAACAATAGAATAATGGATCCGGACACATTTCGGTAATGAGAATTCATGGTTAAATTGCTATGAAATAGTGTTATAATGATAGTAAAAAACATCTGTCTCTATAGTATTCTTTACTGTCTTTGTAGAAAACATCATAGTTACTATAATAAAATATTGTTTTCGGAAAATAGAACCTGGACATGTTAACCACAGCTTCATGAGAATCACCCTTCTATGCTCTGTCCTCCGAGTTTGTTCTTGATTACGGTTGTTAGGGACCTGAAACCGGACTATTTTCCAAATCCTGGATTCGATTCGACTGAATTTGGTTGATGTGTTTTTTAAGTGGCTGTAGCTTAAAGTTTAAGGAGATCATGTTGACGTGCTGCTTTTTTTCCCTCTTGCCATGCATGCTGGATAGGACATTGATAGTGTGGCTGCATCATCGATTGTACCTTTGATTTCCAAGGTTGAGATTGTAATGTAATTTCGATCAATTTTTGACATAAAACCGAGATTGTGACTAGTAGGCTACGGAATGTGCTTCATCTTTGAAAACTGGCAGGATGT
The DNA here is from genome assembly GCF_046254945.1 of Alosa pseudoharengus. Lineage (NCBI taxonomy): Eukaryota > Metazoa > Chordata > Actinopteri > Clupeiformes > Clupeidae > Alosa > Alosa pseudoharengus. The sequence continues at coordinate 10,920,800 of NW_027468640.1, forward strand.
ACACCCACTGTCAAACAGCATATGTACAGTTACATATAAGGTACAGTAAGGCAAGGTTCTCTTCTCTGCCAGTGCTAATCTGTGTGTCTGTGAGCGTGTGTGTGCACGTGTGCATGTGTGTGTGTGTGTGTGTGTTTACATTTTGAGTGAGTGAGTGAGTGAGTGAGTGAGTGAGTGAATGAATGAATGAATGAATGAATGAATGAATGAATGAATGAATGAATGAGTGAGTGAGTGAGTGAGTGAGTGTGTGTGTGTGTGTGTGCATTTTTGAGTGAGTGAGTGAGTGAGTGAGTCAGTGAGTGTGTGTGTGTGTGCATTTTTGAGTGAGTGAGTGTGTGAGTGAGTGTGTTTGCATTTTTGAGTGAGTGAGTGACTAAGTAAGTGTGTATGAGAGTGTGAGTACCTCCAGGTACATCCATTGTCTCTGCACAGTGAGGACCATCTCGATGACCTCAAGCACTAGGGACAGGCTGCGCTCCCAGTAGTCAACCTCCTTCTCAAAGGCGCGCACGAAACGAGACGCCTTCATGGTGGAAAGGGTTACCTGGTTATCCTCCAGAGCCTGAAACACCTCCTCTGTGCTCCTGAGACACACACACACACCAATACGCACACACCACACACACACACACACACACACACACACACACACACACACACACACACACACACACACAATTTCAATCAGGGTAAGGGCATTTTTATTTTATTTCACTTTTATTTTTATTTGCATTTTACACAACTTACCAACTTCTCCAATTTGGGGTTGTACATTCCAGAATGCTTAGAAAATGCTGGAAACATATGCTTTGTACTAACAAATGCCATTTATTTTACAATTTTCCCTCAATTGTCTAGGTGCTGCTAAGTTTAATCACTGATAATAACATACAACTATCCAACAAAGTGATATATTTTGAAGTACACAGACGTGCCTAATATCAAGTGCTTACCAAACTGTTGAAACATCCCACATGCAATAGACAAATTCATCCCACTTTAAGCCAACTGCCTTTTGTTCTTTTCTTTAGTTTTTTTTTACCATGGGAAAATACAAGTCATTGCAGTCCACAAGTCTGAGAAAACACCCAATTTAATTCAAAATCACACAGGCGAGCAGGCATTGCTGTAATCTTCAATGTCTCAGTGAATGAACAAAATAACAGGAATCACCAATGCCAGGTAGTCTATTTCTGATATTATGCATCTATAACACAATCACACATTCTTCTAGCAAGAAATTGCACTTTTTAAGTCAAGACAGAGAGAGAAGAAGAATACAATAATGGTGAAAAGTGGTGTGGATAAATGGTTGAAAATATCCCCCTGCCGATCCAAAGAGCTACACCTTCCTCTCGCTTCTTCACACCATGAGGTGCTGTACTAAGCGTCACACCCTACCGCCCTCAGAAAATAACGCCATGGGCCAGATGTACGGAATAATTTGCGGCTGTTTGAGACACTAATTCTTTGCTATTAGCGCCTTAAAACAAGACATGATATGTGTGAACTGACCGCACATGAATGAAAACACATTTGGCCTCCCACAGGAGTGCTGCATGGGAAACTGTACTTTCCTCACGCATGCATACAGTATGCATTCATGGGCAGGTCGAGGGAAAAGTGAGCGATGTGCGCAAAGACATGGGAGGAGAAACCTACAGACGAGGTATGTCTTTTTTGGAAAGCTGGTATAATCCAGGCTGCGGTTCCATGTGTGAATAGGAGAAACTTACAGGAACAATGGAATCAGTACTAAAAGCACCAGTTTTGTCAAAAGCAACTTTTCGTTTTGTGTGCATTTTAAATGTGTTACTTTTGCTTTTTCACGTCATCCAGTTCCCTGTAGTTATCGTCTGCTTGACTTTTGACAACGTAAAAAGGGAAGGCACGGCATGCAGTTTCGGCAGACTGGCAATGCAGCAGAGGTGGGTCAGTGTTTGGCAAGTAAGTCCTGTAACATTGTATCCAGGAATAAAAGTTAAACACACACACACACACACACACACACACACACACACACACACACACACACACACACACACACAAAGAGAAACATACACTGCAGGGAATGCAGTGTCAATCTTAGTACAGTACATCTGCCTCCATGTCCCTAACCTGACCACAAACACTGGTGCGTGCACACACACATACACAAACACACCCAAACAGACACACACACAAATACACAAATACACACACACACACAGACATACACACATACACACAAATGGACAATAGGAAGGGCTGTTATGGGGGAATATGGAGCTCAAGCCCCTCCTGTCCCATCACGCTATAGCGTGCTCTGTTATCATGGCAGCCTGCTCCGTTTCCCAGTGCCGCAACTGTCGCCATGCCAACGGCAGAGGCAGACTTTTCTGCAGAGACGAGGCGCGGCTGATGACACCTGACGCATGCCCAGGCACGCACATACGCACACACACACACACACAAACAGGTACACACACACACACACACACACACACACACACACACACACACACACACACACACACACACACACACACACACACATATATATATATATATATATATATATATATATATATACACACATATCACACCAAATGAGGCCTCAGCAGCAGGTGTGAAGAGAGACAGGCGACCTGTCTTTCATCACCCTTTCCCTCTTCCCCTGCGCACAGTTGTGCCATCCCTGGTCCTGCTCTAATTGGAGTCCCTGTGTGATGCTGAGATCACACACACACACACACACACACACACACACATAAACATAGATGAAACCACTATCATGGACACACACATTCACACGCCAGCACACAAATACCGCTGTGATCTGCACACTCGCCACCAGGACACCAATGTCAATTTGGGCTCTCAAGGACGAGGACTGAGGGGGGGGGGCACAGAGAGAGAGAGAGAGAGAGAGAGAGAGATGGATAGAGTATGAGAGGAGGAGATGAAAAGGGAGAGACAGAAAGAGATAGAGTTCCCACCCCCTCCCACTCAGGTAAAAAGAGCAATAGGGAGCAGTCTGGAGGAAAAAACATTACGCTTTCAAATGATCTGCAGCCTCAAAGGCACACAGGGACAAGATGCCCACCCATACCCACCTTCAACTGCCAGGCTAGGAGTGGGGGGAGACAGGGAGGAAGGGAGGGAGGGAGAGGGGGAGAGCAAAGGGGTTGTCATGGTAGTGCTGTGAGCAGTGAACTGCAGGGGAGTGAAGCCCTTTAGCTTGAGATGGAGGGAAGTAGAAAGGTACAGGGAGAGAGGGAGAGTGCGAGCGAAAGAGAGAAAGAGAGGAAGAGAGGGAGAGAAAGATCCGTGGGCCACTTGACCTCTGTGGCGGCTGAATGTAAAAAGAGGCTGGCCTCGCCTGCAGCTAGCCCACACCCTGCGGCAGCCAGCAGCTCTCACTCTCAGGAGAACAGCCTCTCATCATACACATACTACACACACACACATACACACACACAGATACATACACGCTACACACACACACACGACACGTACACACTAGGGGTCGACCAATTATCGGCGGGGCTGATTATTAGGGCCGATATTTAGCATTTTATCGGTATCGGCCATTTTTTCCACCAATAAGCCGATATTGAAATGGATACAGAATGAAACGCACTACTTTGTCTGTAAAGCGTCTCTCTATCCCTGCATTTGCTACTCTGTGGTCAAGAACATTGTCCCGCCCATTACACCGTCTGATTTGTTAGTTAGCACGAATGCAGCCAATCAGGATAGAAGACTGAACATAGAGAAAGTTTCTCACTGAGGCAGACCGTAGACTGGACTTCAGCTGTACGGAGCTATTTTTCGAAGGTAAGGAAGAGCCTACCTTACATTGCTGAAGTTGCAATGAATCACAATAATCTACACTGAAGTTACAAAAACACCACTTTGTAAGCTATTGTTTCTTTGATCAATAAGTAAAGCACCCACTTCCTTTATTTAGCGAATTCCCGATTGATGCACGTTACTGATGCTGTTTACTAGTTAGACTACAACATCGGGTGCTGCGCGTCGGGAGTTCTCTGCCTCCGCCTCGTCTGTTAATTGTGAATAACGGGACACCTCAGCGGACATAGTACATAGTAGACAAGTCCTAAATTATGCGATAGCGAACGTCAAAAAGTCTAATTGCTCCTTATGAAATGGACTGTCATAGCCGTAATTTAATCCGACCTGAACTAAATTGCGTCCTCAGCTGGCTATAAACGTGCCTTATAGGCTCTCTAAAGTGCAGCTTATAGCCTACATATGGACACAAATTGCATGCTTAAATAGCCTAACAACTATTTTAAAACTGTTTTGTTAAACTATTCAACTGTAACACTTGCCATCACGCATGCACCTCTCCCTCTCCCTCTCTCGTGCACTCACACACATGATGGCAAAGCATCCTCTTTGTGACAGGTCCCTTAACAAGCACATAGCCCATTGTGCAGGCCTACTCTATGAAAATAATTGCTATCACTCAGCTCTTGGATTAACATGATACACAGGATTTACACTTGCAAGTGATGCAAGTTGATGGACAATTGTGTCAATCAAAAGAAGAAAGAAAAGTTTGCATAATTAAATGCTTTTGAATGAAATTTTTGCAGCATATCGCCTTTACTATCTACCCCCCTTTTTGACAACTGACATATCGGTTTTACATATCGGTTATAGGCCTCCTGTTTTGGTAATAATTGATATCGGTATCGGCCCCTCAAAAAACCATATCGGTCGATCCCTAGTACACACACACACACACACACACGTACTAAACACACACACACACACTACACACACTCACACATACACTACACACACACACACACACACACACACAAACAAACAGTGACAAGTGTGTACATACAAACAAACTGAAACATATGCACACCCAAGAAAGCTTGTTTACACCTCGATACTCAAAAAACTGGTAGGTCAACTTTGATTCCCTCACTCACTCTTGGCACACCTACATTCTAGCATTACGCCCACACACACACTGTCTGTCGATCAGCTTCCCTAAGCACAGAGGACTAGGAGAAACACACCACAGACACACAGCTAAAAACAGACACCGTCTGTGGCCCGCAGTAGATATGTACCCTGGAGATCCAGAGTTCTCGCGAGAGCACAATGGAATGGTCTCTGCGAGACACTCTGGCAAGGAGCAATGATGCACGTTACTTTTACCCCAAAATTCCGGGGAACCAGCTAAACTGATGAAGACAGCGCTGCAACGTTGGAGGACAGTACACACTGGCCGTAGTGTTATCCGATTGCGTCAAAGTCGGAAATCATTCAGAGTAAACATGGTCTAGTGTTATCCAATTGTGTGCAGTGCAATTTTTAAATGCATGCTTGTTGCCGACCCTCAAGTTGGGCCATTACATTGTTCTTGGCCAGACCCTTAATCTTTATAGATTATCAGGGTCTGGATTTTCCAGGCTAGTAGATATGCAGGAGTCACGGAAATGTCTGGACTTAAAATACAGACACAGAAAACACACACACACACACACACACACACAGAAACACAAACGCAAATATACAGTGTAAAGGCCCTTTGCATTTCCAGAACACCTAAAGGAATCCTTTACACTCTGTTAACTGCCCAAAGACAACTTAATCACCACATGCCTTCATTACACTCACTCTACTACACTTCCACACACTACACCTACAATCCCTCACTTTCTCCTTTCTCTCTCTCTCTTTCTCTCTCTCTCTCTCTCTTTCTGGGAAACACATGTGGACTGCACACACCACACTTCTCCATGTATCTCTCTCATCCCATATTGATCCTAGCAGGTTGTTGTTGTTGTTGTTGTTGTTTTCTTCCCATGTCATCGATCAATTCTTGTCAAGTCGGAACATGTTACAGTACAGTATGTGTTTTTTCGGATTTCATTGTGTTGAGTCTTTGCTGCCACTAAGAGTTTTTTTTTTTTTCCTTTTTTTTTCCCTTCAATTATTGTTGTCTGATTTACAGGGTATGTCTGTGCTGTGTTTGTTCATCTACT
>NW_027468640.1:10934316-10944316 GCF_046254945.1 Alosa pseudoharengus
ACACACACACACACACACACACACACACACACACACACACACACACACACACACAGACACACACAAATATATATTTAAACTGGAGACAAATGTTACCCAAAATGCAAAAACACATACAGAAACTGAAGTGTTAAGGAACTCCCACTCTTCTGCATATATTCCCAATGTGCTGTTATCACAAATCTCTCCAATTATGACAATCACAGAGCCTAACACTAAGCACACACACACACACACACACACACACACACACACACACACACACACACATAAAATCAAACCACTCCCTTTCTCTCACACACACACACACACACACACACACATAAAATCAAACTACTCCCTCACGCACACACAGACACATAAAATCAAACCACTCCTTCACACACACACACACACACACACACACACACACACACACACACACACACACACACACACACACACACACACACACACACACACACAATAAAGTGCCTGTGGCAGTTGAGAACTGGGCCTTAAGTCATTTGGGAGAAAACTTCAGGGAACGTAAGTGATTGTCTAAAACAATTCCACTAAAGCACCTTGACTCTGTGTGAACAGTGGCACTTCTTCTACCACCACTTTTTATTTGGTTTCCCCCTCAATCTTACATTTTCATTGCTTCTTCTTTTTGTTTGTTGGCTTCCTCTTCTTGTCATCATGAGCTCTGAGCAACAGAAAGGTTCCAGTGTGGGATATGAATGGCAGCAATATCAGTGCAAGCGCTGCCTTCCAGAGACCAGGCGCTGGCCACGGACAAGGGCACAAGTCGGATTCTCAAGGAGAGAAGAGAAAGCACTCTGATTATGTGGTGCCCCCCAAGCGCTGCCGACTGCTGGGGATTAAATCATCTGCTAAAGCCAGAGAAATGTAACACGGGCCCATCGTGTCATCTCGCCAAGTATGATCTCAAAGTCACAAGGGCTCCACTTCCCACTGAATGGACTCTTGTCCCATTCTCCTAGTGGCTTAAATAAAACCCTCCGTATGAGTTCCTTTGTCGATTGATGGCTCTTAGTCTTCTCCAGATAGTGCGGGCCAAGGTGGCCTGCCAGTGAGGAGACAGAGCTTAGCCCAGCAGATGAGCACAAACAAATGGCTTGCAGTGCGGTGGCTTTGTGTGCTACGCATGGACAGCGATGACTATGGCAGCACCAAAAGCTCCACATCTTGTCTTGTTTGGAGAGATAGCTTTTCTCTCTCTCTCTCTCTCTCTTTCTCTCTCTCTCTCTCTCTCTCGTTTTTACGCCGAGATCGCGCAACATTCACGGGAAGAGGAGACGTCTTTATGCCGCATCGTGTGTCTAAAAACAAGGCGAAACATTGCCAGCCTGGTACTTCGTACCGCGAGTGTTTACATAAAAGCTGGCACTCTTTAGAGAACATCTCCTCTCATAGCAACACTTACAACAAGTCTTGCTGATCCTAGCACTCACCAGCCGTCTTAAACTGACAAGTAACTGTTAAAAACAGCACTCACTGATGCACTTATTCTTACTGTACTCTAATGCTTTTTAAATTGTCCTAAAATTGTTGAGAATTGCTCTAAAACTTAAACTGTTTACCATGTTGTAAGTCGCTTTGGCTAAAAATGCGTCAGCCAAATGTAATGTAATGTAATGTAATATTGAGGAGCCAGAAGGTAGGAACAAATAGCAAAATGAAGCGCGATGTGCAACAGGAGGAGTAGTCTGACCCCCACTTTAGAAAGCCTCTTCAATGTGCTAAATCGCCATGTAGGCTAGCCTGTTAATCAAATTAAAGTTGCGTGTCACTTAGTGAAGGAGCTATGTTGGCCATTCATCTACAAATGCTTTTCTTATGGATGTCAGAAACTGCATATAGTATACTATGACAGTTTGTAAGGGTAAACGTCTGCTATCGCAACTTTTGGGCCAGCTTCATAGGCTATAGCAAAGTGTTTCTGGAGAGAACGTTGAATGTAGTCAGACCTGTATGATAGTAGAATGTAGCCACTGGCCAGGCTATCTCTATCTCTAACTAGCTCATAGAGAAGAATGCATGGCGGAAATAACAGTGGACTAACTGTAGATAACTGTGGATAACTTCTAGACCATATAGGTAGGAGTTAATTTTCATTACATTTAGCTGTGTTTGCTTATTTGGCTGCATAGCATGCTAGTTTGTTTGTTAAACAGTGGCATTAAACTATGTTTACTAATGTCCAGTTTCTAGATGTTATGTGGCTAACAGTAGCTATAATGTGATAATGTAAAAGCTTGCTAGGACAGTTCATGCTTTGTTTTATCGCTGGATTTTAGGATAGCCTATATGGCAACCGATTGCATTCTGACCTACAGTCAACTCTAGCGGGCGTTAGGTACATACATTGGCGGGAAATCCAGCAGTGTAAAAGGGGCTTCATTGTTCTTCTCTGTTACCTCCCCTCTGCCATCTCTCTCTCTCTCTCTCTCTCTCTCTCTCTCTCTCTCTCTCTCTCTCTCTCTCTCTCTCTCTCTCTCTCTCTCTCTCTCTCTCTCTCTCTCTCTCGTGCCCTGAGCCAGAGAGCATGACTGAGCAGCGCAGAGTAATATCATAATGCCACATGAATTAATACACCTCTCACACGAAGCGCACGACTGCCCCGGAGCCTCCAATTCCATCACAGGGAGCCCTGCATACATTTCCAACCTTCGAATGAGCTCTGTCTGCACACACACACACACACACACACACACACACACACACACACACATAAATACACTCTCTTACACATACTGTTTTGCACATACACATACGCATACTATAGACACACACAAACACACATACTGTACACACACACACACACACACACACACATCCATACTGTCTATACTGTCGCACTGCCAAATCTCCAATTAACTGTTGACCAGGAACACATGAAAGTTATGGTTCAATTAGAATGGGGGAAGGGGAGTAGGGGCTGAGGTAAAAAATATCCCAATACATCAATTAGAGCAAAGTCAATTAGGACAACTTTCCAATTATGGGAGAAAATCTGTTACTTGAGGGCAATGGCTATTTAACGAGCTTTTGACAGAAGGCACTGTGTGGCCACGGTCCTGCACAGCATGAGTGTGTTCATAAATGTGTGTGTGTGTGTGTGTGTGTGTGTGTGTGTGTGTGTGTGTGGCGCGAGTGATGGTGTATATGAGTGGGCATGTAGGACTATATATGAAGAACTGTGTCTGTTTGTGTGTGTGTGTGTGTGTGTGTGTGTGTGTGTGTGTGTGTGTGTGTGTGTGTGTGTGTGTGTGTGTGTGTGTGTGTGCGTGCGTGCATGCGTGTATGTGAATCACTGCATCTGAATGCGCATGACTACCATGACCAGAGGAGGACACTATGTCCAATTTCCCTTTCAAATCTAATCGTGCCGTGAGTCCCTGCATTCAGCCCTAGTGTGTGTTCCTGAACGGGCCGATGGTGGTGTTTGCACAAGGGCCAGGGGATGCTGAGTGACCTCTGGGCCATCACCAGTAGCTCCTCAGGACAGGGTACTGCTGTTAGACTATGGTTGGCATGAAGGTCTTTCAACCCCTCTGTGGAGGACTTGGAAGAGGTGATGGAATAAAGTGACAGAGTGAAGAAAGAAAGAAATAAAGAAGGAAAGAAGGAAAGAAGGAAAGAAAGAAATAGAATAAAAAAACAGAAAAGATAGAAAAAAGAAAGAGAAAAAAGGATAATGACATTTAAAAAAAGAAAAAAATGAAAATAGAAAATAGGAAATAGAATAAACAGAGAAAAGAGAAAGGAAATGTTGAGAGAAAAAAAGAGAAATACAGTCCCCCCCCAAGAGGAGCTCTTGCCATGCGGATATGTGATGTGACATTTCCATGGCTGGTGACTGTGGGAGAGTGCTTCATCTGAAATGTACCATGACAGAAGCAGACAGAGTCTGACGCGCCACTCTTCCACGGGGTCGCCATCCATAATCCCCTCCCGTATAGAGACATCACAGCAGCTGTCCCCAAATCAGCTCAACCCGGCCAGGCAGGGCCTGCACGAGTAGAGTGCAGCGCTGCACATACCCCACTGAGGGCCTCTGGGCCAGGGCAGACACCAGGCGCTTTGACCAGTTCCCATAGAGTAATAATGATGGCCAATGGATGTACAGTATGTTTCTTTCTTAAACTGTTTATGGATGCATGTATCATGGAAGGAATCTTTGAGCCATCTCCAATAAATCAGCCTGATTTGGGACACACAGACACACACACACACACACACACCTTAAATAGGACAGATATTAAACATGTACAGTATCACTGTGGTGCCACTTTAGTCAAAAATGGGTTCTTTAGTCTGCTCCTTCAAGCAGCATTAAAGAAGCCCTATGAAACAATTTTAGCAAAAATGACCGTAATTATGCAGGTTGAGAGTCGTTCTGATGGTTCTACAACACTTTCTGGGTCGTTTGGTAGGTGCTTCGTATCCCCCTATAGCTTCTCCACTAAAAAAATGAATATGCAACTTTCTGTTCCCGGTCCGAAGAAAACCGGATGTGACTTACAGTAGCGGAAGTATTAAATCGCGCCTCGAAAGTCAGATTGTAGTTTCGAAGAAGACTGCAAAACGGACGCCGACTGGGCTTTGTTGCTGTTGAAATTGTAAGTAGCCTACCCTTGGGTGAACTTTTTCATGTGGTTTGATAGTCTCTTGAACAATGTGTTTGCTCGACCGTTTTATTGTGAGCCCTGTATGTGTTTAGCTTGGTTTTTTGATGGCTAGCTCGCTAGCTAGTGGGGGTTTAGCATAGCAGTCACTTGCTACCGAAGCTGCAGGGGGAGCTGTGTAGTGAAAAATGCGAGCCCAAATCCAGCGAAAACCCAGAAACAGCGAAGGAATAACCAGACCTGCATAGTTCTTCTTTAAAGAAACCTTCTCTTTGGATCTTATCCAAAACCCCCTTCACTAATGAGCACTGAAACTGCTTTCCAGTCAAAGAGAACCCCTCTTGCAAGCTAACAGCTCTCTGTGTAGAACATCAGCTTGAAAGACCCCTCATCTTCTTTAACCCATTCCCGCTGGATGCTGCACGATGCAACATTCTATCTCCCGCTGGTTGCTGCGTAGCACAGCATGCTTTTTATTTCATGTTTCTAGGTGCTACAGAGGTTTAAATATTGAGGTTTTGGTAGACGTTGACAATTCTTAGTATTTTTTCAGAAAACCCTCAGGAAATAAGGTTATTTAGTCTAGAATGCCATAGGATTCTATAGGCCTTTTTAGCAGGCATTTTAGGAGGAAATGGGTTAAGGAGCAATACTCGTTGATGAACGTCCCCTACCTCTCCCAGACTCTCTGCTCTGGTCAGTGAGGGATGAGGAGTGTTAATGGGCATCTGCGGCTTCAGATCGTCTCATTACTGCCCCACAGATCTCCTTATTGGACACCTGAGTGTCGCTGACCTTTTGACCTGCTCGAACTTTGAACCCTTGACCTCACCTTAGCCTGTGGTGACCTTTGTCTTTGTACGGCGCGATGTCCAGGCAAATCTCCTGCCAAGTGCTGGTGATGCTCTCCAGCGACTGCATAGACAGAAATAACGAGAGAAACACAAGGACAATGGAAAATTAATGAAAACACAATGCACAGACATAAAAGAACAACAGGGAATTATTTGAGAGAGAAAATCATTGACTGACAAAGTTGGGCATATGCTGGAAAAAAAACAGAGAGAAGGGGGAGGTCAAGAAAATGAGATAAGACTCACAGAGAGAGAGAACGAGAGAGAGAAAAAGAGACAGAGAGAGAGAGAGAGAGAGAGAAGTGTGTGTGTGTGTGTGTGTGTAGGGAGGTCCTGAAGCTTTAGAAGCCAGACTGTAGACTGCAGCCAATATGGCCTTCTGTGAAAACAAGCTGAAGGAATCACACGCCCTGCAGGTGCCAGCTCACTGATGCCATCTCCCACCGCTTAGAAGGCCGCTCCGCATTCATCTGCACACCTACTGAGTCTAAAGCCCGCTTTTCAATCAATCACACACACACACACACACACACACACACACACACACACACACACACACACACACACAAACATACACACACTCCCCAATTCAAACACCACCCCCATGGTCAACATCATAGAACATATCTTCTCTAGAGACGTGGGAGGTGCTAGAATATTTCTCCCTCTCTCTCTCTCTCTCCCCATCTTTTTCTCATGACTTTTGGTGAACTGCATAAGGCTTTCTGGGGCATTTCACTGTGCCTGTGAGGAGGGTCCCTCCTCCACCTTCAGCTGCTGTGATACGCTCACACCCAAACATCCAAGCTTCGCTGTTACAACCTCTTTACTCAAGAGGACTAGGGCCAGGCCAGGAGCAGTGGGGTGCCTGTGTGTGTGTGTGTGTGTGTGTGTGTGTGTGTGTGTGTGTGTGTGAGAGAGAGTGTGTAGTGTATGTGTGTGTGTGTACCTATAAGTGTGTGTATGTGTGTCTGTGTGTGCATACACCTATAAGTATGTGTGTGTGTGTGTGTGTGTGTGTGTGTGAGTGTGTGTGTGTGTGTGTGTGTGTGTGTGTGTGTGAACATGCCTAGGTGTGTGTGTGGCAGACAGACACTGGGGATAGTGTGTGAGGGTAGTAGAGAGTGGGTCAGCAGACAAGAGACGGCCAGGGCCAATCTTGCGGAAATTAAGCAGCCGCCTTCATTTCCCCAGTGACCGACACAGAGTGACAGAGGGAGGAAGAGAGGGGGGGGGGGGGGGGGGTGGAGAGGGAAAGGGAGACTGAGAGAGAGGAGGTAGGAAGTTGAGGGGAGGATGAATGAAAGAAAGAAAGAAAGAAAGAAACCAATCTGACATAGAGAGGCTAAGAGAATGAGTGAGAGCATGGAAGATTGAGGCTGAGGGAGAGGGAAAAAAGAGAAAGACTGCTGAAGGCTGAAAGCGAAATAGAGACTGTGTGTGTGTGTGTGTGTGTGTATGTGTGTGTGTGTATGTGTGTGTGTGTGTGTGTGTGTGTGTGTGTGTGTGTGTGTGTGTGTGTGTGTGTGTGTGTATGTGTTTGTTTCTGTGTTTGTGCAGAGAGAGAGCGAGAGAGAGAGAGAGAGAGAGAGAGAGAGACATTTCTCTTTACCCTACGAGAAGAGGATCAACAGCAGCTTCAGGGATGGAGAGAGTGGAGAAAAGAGGAAAACATGGAACAGAGAGAGAGAGGAGAGAGAAGAGGAGGATGAAGGATGGAGAGAGGAGAGGAGGATGAAGGATGGAGAGAGGAAAGGAGAGGAGAATGAGGGATAGAGAGAGGGGAGGAGAGGAGAGGAGAATGAGGGACAAAGGAGCAGGAAGAGTCCAAGAGAACATAAGCACGGGCCCGGGGCAAGTAAAAGAGCATGTCGGACAAGTTGCTAAGCAAGTTCACCTGTGACACTAACTGGTTGATGAAGAGGCTACTAACAGTTCATTACAGTTTTATGTAAAAGTGACTTTTCAGGGCCAGTAAAGATATGGGGAAGGGGGAGCGCTATTAGCATCAGCCACACTATGACGGATGGAGACGGTAATGGAGAAGAGGAGATCAATACTCTGCACACAATAAACACATTTGCCATCGATGAATCATTTTTAAAGTGTATCTGATTATTGCTTCATTGAGTCATGCTTCCCCGTGGAGAGAACAGCAGGATACGGTGAATAGTTAATCAGCCAACAATGAATGTAGGAAAACACAAGGAGAGATAAAGAGAGAAATATAAAGAAATGGAATAAATGAGAGGAAGACATTAAGAATGAGAAAAGGGGTATGTTCTGTCTGTTCCCGTTAATGCGTTGGCAATACAAATAAGTGTGTGTCTGTCACGCCAATAAAAGTCATTTGAACTTGAACTAGGAAGTAAAGCAACCACAGGAGGAAGAGAGAAAAAGAGATGCATTGGCTCAGTGAGAAAGACAGAAAGAAAGAGAGAGAGAGAGAAGGAGATTGAGAGACTGATGGAGAGATTAATTGAATTGAGAGAGAGGGGCGTGAGGATGAGGAGGGCGAGGGGACCAGACATTGCGGTGATGCCATACGCCACCTGCTCGATGGAGAGCTCTTTGCTGGCAGCGCCGGAGATCTCAGAGATGCGGTCAGTGAACAGGTCCAGTCCCAGCACCACGATACGCTCCAGGGTAAAGTCATCGCTCGTCTGGTCAAACACACACTGCACCTCGTGACGGATCTGATTCCAGTGCCTGGAAAACACACAAACACATACACACATGTATACATACAAACATAAACACACACACACACTCTCACACACACACACACACACACACACACACACACACACACACACACACACACACACACACACACACACACACACACAGTGAACATTCTGATTGGAAATTCATTGTAATAATTTGGTTACACTTTACTTGACAGTATTGACAAGAGTGAAATGACACTGTCATGAACGTGTCATAAACAAGTCATAAACGTTTATGACAACACTTCTGTCATTAAATGTCATTCAGTTTTTGTCATAACAAGTTAGGGTTAGGGTTAGGGTTAAGGTTAGGGTTAGGGTTAGGATTATGGTTAAGGTTAGGGTTAGGATTATGGTTAGGGTTAGGGTTCATGTGTCATGACAGTGTCATGTCACTCGTATGTCGATACTGTCAAGTTAAGTGTTACCAATAATTTTAACAGTAATAATAAGAAGAAAAAAACATGGAGAGCAAAGAGACAGAAAGAAAGAACAAAAAGGGAGCAAAGACAGAAGAAAGAGAAGAAAAGAAGAAGAGAAGAAAAGCGAAGGGAGTAAATAAAACTGAAAGGTATGACGGGGATACATTGACGCAGAGTCATTTCACCAGGAGGGTTTGTTTCCCTGAAAGTTAATCCTGTGTATATGTATGAGAGATACTGTAAAAATACACATTACTCACTGGACCCCCTGAAAGGCCCTGTTTGAGCAGGTCACCGTGAAACGGCTGAGACAGTGAATAATAATCAGACTTCTCTTCTTTCCTGATCAGAAGAGAGAGCTGCCGAGCCGGACGGGCTCCGCTCTCCAACTCAGGTCTACGCACACACACACACACACGCACGCACACACACACACCTACACACACATGGGTGTGCTCTCTCTCTCTTTCTCTCTCTCTCTCTTATTCAGGATTAGCATTCATTAAGAAAAGGGTACACACAGAGGGACATGGAGGTAGTGTGTCTGTGCATGTGTGTGTGTGCGTGTGTGTGTGTGCGTGTGTGTGTGTGTGTGTGTGTGTGTGTGTGTGTGCTACGCTTGCATGTGTGTACTGTATGTGCAAGTGTGTGCATGTGTGTCTCAGTGTTTTGTAGTGTGTGTCACCATGTACTGATGCATACGTACTGTGTGTGTGTGTGTGTGTGTGTGTGTGAGAGAGAGAGAGAGAGAGTGTATCTGCTTATGTGCGTGCTAATGTGTGTGTGTGTGTGAGAGAGAGAAAGAGAGAGAGTACAAGCGTGTGTGTGTGTGTGTGTGTGTGTGTGTGTATTCCCAGCGCCCACTGTACCACACTGTACTTTCCACAGCCAAACAGGAACTAAACAGGAACTAGGCCTTCATTGTTCATCTCCTCCAAGCCGGCTGCTGTCTTTCTAACTCTATTTTTCTCTCTAACAGTACCTCCCCATTCACCCTCTAGCCCTCTTCTCTCTCTCTCTCTCTCTCTCTCTCTCTCTCTCTCTCTCTCTCTCTCTCTCTCTCTCTCTCTCTCTCTCTCTCTCTCTCTCTCTCTCTCTCTCTCTCTCTCTCTCTCTCCATCCCTCTGTTCTCCCACATCAGACATCCGTTTGTCTCCACGGGTTTATTTTCATCCCTTCCCACTGGGGCAGGCATCTTTCAGGAGGGATCTTTCAGGGGGTTACATCAGCGGCGATTAGCCCGCGTTGTTATCGTGGGGATATCTGAATCGGCTGCCTCCGCTCTGCTCTGCTCTGCTCCGCGCGGCCCTCAGATCCCACGTGATTGGCTCAGACAGGGGCCTCTGCGTTGGGAACGCCGT
>NW_027468640.1:10961816-10964316 GCF_046254945.1 Alosa pseudoharengus
TAAATGATACCCTCCGATCGCAGCGCACCAGACTCAGAGCCGCGGAGAGGAAATGGCACAAATCCAAACTAACTGATGACCTCAAAAACTACCAGACACTCCTGGCCTCCTTCTCAGCCAGCATCACTGCTGCTAAGACGGCTTTCTACAATGACAAAATCAACAGAGCTACAGACACTCGAAAACTTTTTTCAACCTTCAAATCGCTACTCAACCCTCAGATGCCTCCTCCTCCATCCAGCCTTACTGCAGATACCCTCGCCTCATTTTTTACAAACAAAGTGGCGGCAATCAGCGGTCAATTCTCTACATGCCCACTCAACGCATCGGACTCAGATACCGCACTCCTACAACCTCTAGGGACTGCTAGATCATCTTTTTCAGCATTCACGCCTCTCTCCGAGAATGAAGTATCTAGACTCCTGACATGCAGCCGTCCTACCACATGCTCGCTGGACCCTATACCTACGAGCCTACTTCAGTCCATCAGCCCGACCATCGCACCAGCTATCACACACGTGATCAATGCATCGCTAACCTCCGGCACATTTCCAACAGCGTTCAAAACGGCCCGGGTAACACCGTTACTTAAGAAAGCTTCTCTCAACCCTGCTCAAGTCGAGAACTACCGCCCTGTCTCACTCCTGCCTTTCTTATCCAAAGGCATTGAACGAGCAGTCTCCAAACAGGTCTCTGACTTCCTTTCACAGAACAACCTTCTGGATCCAAATCAGTCTGGGTTCAAAAGCGGCCACTCTACCGAAACGGCTCTGCTGTCTGTAACAGAAGCCTTAAAAGAAGCCAGGGCGACCGCTCGGTCATCAGTACTCATTCTGCTTGACTTATCGGCTGCCTTTGACACGGTTAATCACCGCATCCTTCTCTCTATACTCGCTAACATGGGAATCTCCGGTTCTGCTCTCTCCTGGTTTGAATCCTACCTCACAGGACGCTCGTTTAACGTATCATGGCTTGGTCAGCTATCTGCACCTCACCATCTCACCACAGGGGTCCCCCAGGGCTCAGTGCTGGGCCCCCTTCTCTTTGCTATCTACACCACCTCCTTGGGACAGATTATCCGTTCGCATGGCTTCTCATACCACTGCTATGCAGACGACACACAGCTCTATCTGTCCTTTCCACCTGATGACCCCTTGGTTTCAGCACGGATCTCGGATTGCCTCTCAGACATAGCTACATGGATGAAGGCACACCACCTCCAGCTGAACCTCTCAAAGACTGAACTGCTGGTCCTCCCAGCTAAACCTACCATACACCACGACATCAACATCAAATTTGACTCTCTGTCTGTTTCACCTACCAGGACTGCAAGAAATCTAGGAGTTGTTCTCGACAACCAACTAAACTTCTCAGATCATGTTGCCTCAGTCGCCCGGTCATGCCGTTTCGCACTCTACAATATACGGAAAATCAGGACTTACTTAACTCAAGATGCCACCCAACTTCTGGTTCAGGCAATAGTCATCTCACGACTCGACTACTGCAACGCCCTCCTGACAGGTCTCCCAGCCTGCGCAGTGAAACCACTTCAGATGATCCAGAACGCGGCGGCGCGCCTGGTCTACAACCAACCCAAGAGGGCACATGTTACCCCGCTACTCATCCAGCTACATTGGCTACCTATGGCGGCCCGCATCAAATTCAAGGCTCTAACGCTTGCCTACAAAGTAGTCTCCGGTTCTGCTCCCACCTACTTGAATGCCTTCATACAGACATACGCTACCTCCAGACCGCTGCGCTCCTCAGACGAACGACGTCTAGCTCTACCTCCGGTACGCTCAGGCCAATCAAAACTTTTCTCATCTGTTGTTCCTCGCTGGTGGAACACACTGCCAGTTCCTACAAGGGCAGGGACATCCCTCTCCATTTTCAAAAAACTCCTGAAGACCCAGCTCTTTAGAGAACATCTCCTCTCATAGCAACACTTACAACAAGTCTTGCTGATCCTAGCACTCACCAGCCGTCTTAAACTGACACGTAACTGTTAAAAACAGCACTCACTGATGCACTTATTCTTACTGTACTCTAATGTTTTTTTAAATTGTCCTAATATTGTTGAGAATTGCTCCAAACTTAAACTGTTTACCATGTTGTTAGTCGCTTTGGCTAAAAATGCGTCAGCCAAATGTAATGTAATGTAATGTAATGTAATGTAATGTAATGTAATTTGTCCATTTCCCGGTTTTGTTCGTGCATTGGTGACCTAAATATTTAGTAGCCTATAAAGTACAACATCTACATGCAATATCTTTACAACAACGCCTAATTACGACCTATTAATCTGGACAACTTTATAGGCTACAGCCCTATAAAGGCTAAAGTTACTTTTAGTTTTGTTCCAATTTACTGTTGTGTAAGGTTTTAAGCACCATCATTTTGCCTACCTTGTTGTAGCCCATCTGAAATAACTCCAAGCTTTGCTATGTTCCCTCCATCCTTTCGTTATTTTCAAAAAACGTTTTATATCCATGATGGCCTT
>NW_027468640.1:10971816-10976816 GCF_046254945.1 Alosa pseudoharengus
ATAGGGCAGAGGAAAAGGGCCGATGGCTAACACAGGAAGAGTACGAACCAGAGCGAGGGGGCAAGTGTGACACTTAACAGCATATATTTCATGTTTAATATTCAGTAAATGTCCAGTTTTACTGTGTCGACCAAGGACAGGAAATTAGCCAGTGACTGCTGTTTAAGAGCTGCATCATCTGAGCCAGTAAAATAAATAAGCTATTAAGAGGACAGAGGGAGTAAGAGGAGGGAGAAGAGAAGAGACAGAGCTGTAGAAGGAGAAAGCAAGCCTGGCAGAGATATACCATAATACACACTCAACCGAGAGAAGGTTTGAGTACCAAGGTCTCTCTCTCTATCTCTCTTTTCTTTCTTTCTCTCTCTCTCTCCCCCGAGATCTCTGGAGAGCACAATGAATATTGCTACGACTCCCCGTGCCCTCATCCCTAAGTCAGTGCACGGGCAGGGTTGGACCTAAGCATGTTAATCGGGTAATCAAATGCATCTGCAACACCTGGTGGAGTTGTTTAAAGGAACACGGCAACTTTTTGAGAAATAAGCTCATTTGCCGTCTACCCCAGTTAGAGGATACATACCCTTCTCTTCTCCTTGCGTGCAATAACTCAGTCTGACATTGTTGGCCTAGGTTAGCATAATTTACTGGATGTGGGTTAGACCAGTTAGCCTATAGCTAGATAGATAGATAGATACAGTAGATACTTTATTGATCCCCAGGGGAAATTCAAGAGGAAGTGAGGAGAGGAGGAGGAGAGAGTACATAAAAGGAGAGGAGGTGAGGAGGAGAGAGTACAGGAGAGGAAAGGAGGTGAGGAGAGGAGAGGAGGAGGAGAGAGTACAGGAGAGAAGAGGAGGTGAGGAGAGGAGAGGAGAGGAGGAGAGAGTACAGGAGAGAAAAGGAGGTGAGGAGAGGACGTGGAGGTGAGGAGGAGAGATGAGGAGAGGAGGTGAGGAGGAGAGATGAGGAGAGGAGGTGAGGAGGAGAGAGTACAGGAGAGGAGAGGAGGAGAGGAGGGGAAATTCAAGTTAGCTAGCCTTAAAGGGCAGAGTCTGATAGATCTCATTTCCCGAAATGAGTAACATTTATGCCATTTTACGGCCATGTCTTTATTAATGAAAACAACTTCTGAATACTTTAAAAAAACAGAGAAGATATTGAGGAGTGTAATAAACTGCAGGATTTTTAAGAGGTTCTCTTTCTCATCATCAGGCACTTTCTTGTAGGCACCTATTTTGGTTTTCTTTCACAATGGCACTTTAGTCTCTCTCCTCTTGTAGCTCTCTCTCTCTCTCTCTCTCTTGTACAGTACCTCTCTATCTCTATCAAATTCAATTCAAATGATGCTTTATTGGCATGACAAATATGACATTTGTATTGCCAAAGCAGTTGTTACATACATGTACAGTATCAGGATCTAAGCAACTATACAGGTATATACAAGGGATAGGGGTACATGGACAAAGTGTAAAGAACATTTTTTTTTTTTGTCTGTGTCTGAGTACAAAATATTGAGTTCAAGTTCGAGTTCTGAGTGACTCAACACAGGCAACAAACTTACAGACATACAATACATCAGGGCACATATATAAAGTGGACTGCGTAGAAACTTCAAGTATGGTACAACATGAGGGGACTGTATTAAATTAATGTATGTGTATGTGGCTGTGGCTGTGAGATAGGTGTGTGTGTGTGTGTGTGTGTGTGTGTGTGTGTGTGTGTATGTGTGTGTGTTTGTGTGTGTGTGTGTGTGTGTGTGTGTGTGTGTGTGTGTGTGTGTGTGTGTGTGTGTGTGTCACATGTATGCATACAGAAATCACTCAGTGTCTCTCAGCTGGTGACAGGCAAGGACATATTGGGCAGCAGTAATACAGCTGTCTGTGTCTTCTCCCAATAAGTATAGTATTTTATTCAGGTTTGGTAGGTCATAGAAATCAGGGATTTTTTCTTTCATTTTTGGGAAGTATTTATTGCGAATTGATTCAAATGTTGGCCAATTTTGGTAATTCAGTTTCAACAACATCATCTCCGCACTGCTGGCATAGACGCTCGTCTTTTGGAAGCCATGTCTTTTTGTGTCTTCCTGTTTCTATGGCTAAACGGTGTTCACTGAGTCTGTATTTCGTTAATGTGCTTCTCAAATTTGTTTCTTTTATTTTTGTTAGGTAATGTGCGAGTGCATATTTCCTGTTTAGGGTCAAATAAATGCATTTTGCTTTGGGATTGTGTTTTGGATTGCCAATATTCGTCATGAATGTCTTTTAGGTTTTGGGGGGTTTGATTAATCCAAACATTTTGTGTGGATGATCGGGAGTTATCTTTGCTCAACTCTTGGTGTTCCAGGGCTTTATAATGGAATGAGTTTGGGTCGCTCAGACTTACATGTTTGATGAACTTGTTTGCCCTTTTCTGAATTTTTATCAGGAGAGGGTATTGGCCTAGTTCTGCCCTACATGCGTTATCAGTTGTGTGCCGGTGGACTTTTAGAATGGCTTTACAAAATGCTGTATGCAGGGTCTCTATTGGGTGTTTTTTTCCCATTTATCTAGGTCCTGATTTCCAAGAGGGCCCCACGCTTCACTGACATAAAGGGCAATTGGTTCTATTACTGATGAGAACAGTTTTAGCCAGATTTGGACTGGGATTTCGAAAGGGATTTGTCTTCTTATGGCCTGAAGAGCCCTGCGTGCCTTGTCTCTTAATTCATTCACTGCCATGTTGAATGATCCTTTATTATTTATTCTAAGGCCAAGGTAGGTGTAATCTGGTGCATGTTCGACTTCATTAGGTCCTAATCTAAATATGGGTAGACTTCCCCGGTATCCGGATCTTTTTTGGAAGAATAATATTTTTGTTTTATTTGTGTTAACAGCCAGGGCCCAGGTCTGGCAAAACTTTTGAAGATGGTCTAGTTGAGTCTGGAGTCCTTTCTCTGTTGGTGAAAGAATGACAAGATCATCTGCAAAGAGCAGGAATTTGACTTCACTGTCAAGTGAGTCCAGGAGCTGATGACTTTTCAAGTATGCTTGCTAACTCATTGATGTATTAAATAAAGTTGGACTTAATGAGCAGCCCTGTCTCACTCCACGTTCTTGGGGATGAGTTGGGTTCTTTTGGATCCTATTTTGATGCCACACTTAGCTCCTGAGTACATATATTTAACAATGGCATATGTTTTTCCACCCACACCGCTTTCAATTAATTTGTAAAATAATATATGATGCAAAATGGAGTCGAATGCTTTTTTGAAGTCGACAAAGCATGAGAATATTTTGTTTTGGTTTTGAGTATGTTTTTCAATTAGGGTGTGCAGGGTATATATGTGGTCACAAGTGCGATAATTAGGTAGGAATCCGATCTGGCTTCTACTCAGGACACTGTGTTTCATAAGGAAGTTTTGGAGCCGTAAATTAATAACACTACAGAATAACTTTCCTAGGTTGCTGTTAACACATATGCCCCGGTAGTTGCTGGGATCAAATTTATCTCCGCTCTTGAAGATGGGTGTAACTAGTCCGTAGTTCCAGATATCTGGGAAGTAACCCACACTCAGGACAAGATTGAATAGTTTGAGCATGACCATTCTGAACTTACTGTCAAGGGATTTTAGCATCTCATTTAAAATACAATCAAGTCCATATGCTTTTTAAGGCTTCAGTTTGTTAATTTGGGTTAGAAGCTCCTGCTCCGTGAGGAGGGAGTCGAGTGGATTTTGGTAGTCTTTGACTGAGGACTCTAAGCTCTGTAATTTGTTTATTATATTTTCTTGGTCCCTGCTTTGGTCTGATTCCACTTTCTTAAAAAGAGTTTGGAAATGGTTCGTCCAAATTTCTCCATCTTGAATCACCAATTCTTGATGGTTTGATTTTTTAAAGCGATTCCAGTTGTCCCAAAAACTGTTTGTGCTTATGGACTCCTTAATCAGTGTAAGTTGCTTATGGGTGTATTAGGCTTTCTTAGTTCTTAGTACACATTTATATTTTCTTAATGTCTCACAATAGAGTAATCGGATAGATGTGTTATTAGGATCTTTGTGTTTTTGGTTGGATAATTTGCGAAGCTCTTTTCTTGCAGATTGACAGTCAGCATCAAACCAAGTGTCATCTTTTTTAAGCCTTGGTTTTGCTCTTGATCTTTTTAGTTTTGCCTTTTCCGCTGTTTTTTTAAATATTAGGTTAACTATTGCCAGAGTCTGATGTACCTCTCTATCTCTCTCTCTCTCTTGTACCTCTATCTCTCTCTATCTCTCTCTCTCTCTCGTACCTCTCTATCTCTCTCTATCTCTCTCTTGTACCTCTCTCTCTCTCTTGTATCTCTATCCCTCTCTCTTATATTTCTCTATCTATCTCTCTTGTACCTCTATCTATCTCTCTATTGTACCTCTCTATCTCTCTAGTATCTTTCTATCATGTACCTCTATCTATCTCTCTCTTGCACCTCTATCTCTCTATCTTATATTTCTCTATCTATCTCTTTCTTGTACCTCTCTATCTACAGTATTTCTCTATTGTACCTCTCTATCTCTCTTGTATCTCTCTATCTCTACTTTGTCTCACATATACTGTCACTCTCATTGCATCCACACAAGCATGCCTCCACTCCCATTCATTCCCCCCTAGATATTTTCTATGTTTGGTTAGATTACTATATTTTTAGTTTTCTTCATCTTCAATAAATTATTATTGGGTTTAAACCTTAAGCCTTGTAGTTTTATCTATGATCTGGAAACAAGCTGGCCGCAACAATGCACATAGGAAATGTGCATATCATTGCCAAGTACCACACACACACACACACACACACACACACACACACACACACACACAAGCACACACACAGCCCCACACGGTGAATTGGAAGAGACAGCGCTTATCCCCACAAGCATCAGAGGGCTTTACATATTCCAACTCCAAGGATTCAATTTATGGAAGGAGAGCACGGTGATCTGCGGAGGGTTCTGGAAGCAGGAGGCTCTAAATCCAGCTCTCTTTTGCAGGGAAAAA
>NW_027468640.1:10984316-10986816 GCF_046254945.1 Alosa pseudoharengus
CGCCGCTGCCGATCTGGGGCATGAAGTGGGCCTTCTGCAACACCTGGACGGACAGGTGGCAGGTGTGGCGGCAGTCAATCACAGTCAGTCAATGCGTTTAATCCATCTAACTGTCAATCAGTTCATCAATCTAATCTATCTATTTATTCATGTATCTAAAGGGACGTATGCATCTGTCCCGGTTTGTCGCAAAATGCTATTCTACAAATTTAGGCTACAATATACACATACTGTATACTCACATACACATAATTAAATACGCAATCACCATAACCCATAATCACATACATCATCTATACATGCTCACATACATAATATGTAACCCCATAGTTCTGTCTATCCATCTATCTGTCCATCTATTGATGTATTTCCTGATGTATGCCAGTTTCTCTCCGTGCCTGAATAAATATGTCTGCCTCCATCTCGGGAGGAATTTCAGCATCTTTCCCTCATTAGCTGCCTAAAGTGTATGCATGTGTTCTTGGAGATGACATGCAGCCCACCACGAGCCAAAACACTGATGCCATGATGATGGAGTGGACGAGCGCTCCATTAACGACTGCATTACATGGCATGACACTGACACCCTGTATAGCAATGCCAGCTGTGCAGCCTGATCCCTCCTGACAAGTCCACTCTCAATCTCTGACTCAGCTCGCTCTATGGGTACATCATGCACAATCCACATTTGTATATAAAGCTCTTTTTTAAGCTCTTTTTTTTCTACTTTGAGCAGAGCCGAGTTGTTTTCTCTTTTCATCTCATAAACACTTTTACCCCCCCACCCCCCCCACCCCATCCTTCTCCTCCCCCTCTGCAGCAGGAGATGTGTAATTTGCAGGAAATGCAACATAATCAGATCTGCACACAATTAAGGAGCTCCCCTGGTCTTAATTGGGTCCTTAACGAAAGCGGAAAAGTGGAAGTTTAAACACAGCGGAGCGGCGGCGTGGCTCTGTGTAAGCAAAACTTTGGGCGGCTGAGCAGGCTGAGCAGGAACAGCTGTGGAGGAACCAACCACGCGCAGGTTACAGAGGGCAAGGGCACAGCACCACGTCTGACTGCGGAGGAATGGATGCTCTCTCTCTCTCTCTTTCTCTCTCTCTCCTTCGTTCTCTCTCTCTCTTTCAGCTTCTCTGGTGCATGGCTGTCTCAAGTCAGTATGTTTTGAGATAACGGTGCAACATAAACATGTCATGTGAAAGCATTACGGTATATGGTGTGACACACTATGGTGTGATACTACTTCAACACGCACACCGAGATTCCTACAGAGATCTACATTTATATAACAGCTCACAACTCACAGATGAACTATTCATGGTTTATCTCCACATGTACTGCAGTTCATGCCCTGTGAGCTTAGATGGCAGGGTGGCACTGTACAGAAGAGCAAAAAAAAACCCTTTCTCTTTGTGAGCAGAAAAATACACTAATTTGCCATATCCTGCTCATCAAAGGGCTACATGTGAGGGCACTGAAAAAAGAGAAAAACCCTGCATGTTCTAATGTGATATTTTTGGAGGATAGCATGGAGTACCTTTACTGCAGGGGGAAAAAAAAGCTGATACTGTCACATTATTCAGATTTCATGCCAAGGTCTTCTGACATAATTTCCACGGTATTGGGGAAATGTCACAGAGTCGACCGCCCTGCTGCTGACTATTTTTAGGCGTGAATTATACGTTCCCCTGTGACACTCGCTTTATATCTCGCATGACTACTGTGCCTTTGCCAACAGCGTTGTGAGCTATTTCTGTTGGGGATTGTATGTAGTGATTTACGCAACATACATCACACGGGGACTCTGTAGAGCGTGATTCATGTTTCTTATTTGTCCAAGGGCTGCATGTGGTAGGTGTTGTACACCTATTTTTTAATAAATGATTTGTAGCACCAATTTGTCGGCCCTATATCAACCCTAAACAACATGCTATTTCCCACACAAGGTCCAAAGTGATAAAAGTGAGATATCAGACAGGGCTAGGCGTAGTAGCTCAAGGCGAACCTGACACTGCATGACTTATGACTGGGCGGGCATAATCATATTCTGCCATCGCATAAATAAAACCACTGCCTAGTGTCTACATACATTTTCTGCCCCCACTAATCTCGATGTAACCCCACTACAGCTGGTGACAATAATACTCTCTAAAGGGCATCACTGTTTGAGTCCTATTTACGGGTGGCCAGGCCTATCACAAGTTCCCATTTTGATTGACATCCTGCAGGCCTAATACTTTGGGGGACACTAACAAGAACACTGTAGAGAAGGCAAATTGTGTAAAGGCCCGTTCACACCAAGAGCGATAACTATCAGATAAAGGCAAAAAAGTATAATTCTAGCTAATATGAATGACAACGTCCACACAAAAACTATAACGATAACGACATGAAGAACGAAATTGCTGGGGATCACTTTCAGAGTGATTTTGAGAACGATAAAAAATCCATACAATTTCAGACATCATATTCATCAACACGAAAAGAGACCTTCCTT
>NW_027468640.1:10991816-10996816 GCF_046254945.1 Alosa pseudoharengus
TCCAATGGTGTGCATTGCGGCTGAGCTGCATATTGGCATCGATATCACTTAGGCAGAACAAAAAGAAATAAAAAAACAAAGTCAAGTACTGTCAGATCAAAAGCAGCTCTGCTCAATGGAAGAGACATTTCATCAGAAAGCCAAGCAGAGACAGAGAGAGAAGTGGACCCTCAGATTACTCACGGAGGATAATAGGGCGAGTGGATCAAAGGCGAAACACACACAGGCTCAAAAAAAAAAAAAACGCCTTTCGTTAGGATCAATCGGACGTATCAAGTCATAAAAGTTGACGTTGCCAGGGGGCGAAACTGATTATTAAATAACCACTCGCTCTATACACGGTCTACTAATGACTCATTAAGTATTTGAATGGAGGATTTTCAGGATAACCTAATTATTAGGCTAATTGAGAGAGACAGAGTGAGAGAAAAAAAAAGCTGGAGAGTGATTGACAGAGAGGCAGAGACAGAGACTAAACAGGGTGTGTTCATGGAGCGCTTGGGGATGGGGGGGTGGGGGGGGCTGTGTTGTCTGGGGGTTTGGCACCTGTTGTAGTCGTCGTGCCAGGAGGTGTTCTTGACGTCCAGGATGCCCTTGCGCACGGACCGCAGGATCTGGAGGCTCTTGTCGAAGGCGGCCTCCATCTCCAGCAGGCGGCGCGTCACCTCTGCCCCCTGGCGCCCGCCGAAGCAGGGCAGTGGCACCTGATGGCCTTCCGCACGCCGGGCAAACTGCTGCTGGCAGTCACACACCTGTATAGGAGGGCAGGGCAGGTATAAGTAAGTAAGTATATAAGTATATACGTATATTCTATTGATCCCGTGAGGGAAATTTGGTCTCTGCATTTATCCCAATCCATGAATTAGTGAAACACTCACAGCACACAGTGTACACACAGTGAGGTGAAGCACACACTAACCCGGAGCAGTGAGCTGCCTGCTACAGCGGCGCTCGGGGAGCAGTGAGGGGTTAGGTGCCTTGCTCAAGGGCACTTCAGCCATGGATGTGGGCATGGGAGAGCAGTGCTCAACCACTTCCCCTGCCCACATTTTTCCTACTTGGTCGGGGATCGAACCGGCAAACTTTCGGTTACAAGGGTGAAGCACTAACCAGTAGGCCACGGCTGCCCCCAAAAGGTGGGGTTACAGGTGGCTCCAGTTCAAGCATACCGTCATGTGCGTTCAGAACACACTGAAATACTTGTGCTCTAGCTCTCTCTGTCTTACATACAGTGCAACCGGAACGTTTTTCAGACCCTTTCAAGTTTTCTACATTTTGTTATGTTTCAGTAGCCTGGCTCATTGAGATGGGGTCTGGGAACTAGGTATTCATTTTCTCGTATTTGAAACGTGGTTTACGAATGCCCAGAGCCGTTTATTGGGCGCTAGGAATGTCTATCAAATGTGTCTGTACGTAGCTCATAACGGCTTCGGTGTGTCGTCATCATCTTGCTGCCCTCCCTCCGCTCTGTGATTGGTTCCTTCGTTGAGGTGAAAACGAAGTCCATAGAATCCAGGCTGCCTAGCAGCGTGAATAAAATCACGCGCGTAAGGCAGTAGGGAAAACCCAGGCTAATGTTTCAGACTCATCTTGGATTCAATTTTTCTTTCTTATCAATCTACACACAATGCTTCAATACTCCACTAATGAGGAAAAATACAACCTTTAAGGACACCAATTTTCTTTGTGAATGAATAATGTATCGTAAATAAATAAATGTTCTTCCTTAAAATACAGAGGGCATAAGTATACACGCCCCTATGTTAAATTCCCATAGAGGCAGGCAGATTTTTATTTTTAAAGGCCAGTTATTTCATGGATCCAGGATACTATGCATTCTGATAAAGTTACCTTGGCCTTAGGAATTATATTAGCCCCAAGTCTGCACATGCCCTTCACCATATCTCACGATTGGCATAGGGTACTTTCCATAAGATCATCTCTCAATGCAAATCAAACCAGCTATTACTGTAGGCTATCTGAAATAAAGCCATGGCAATCTCTAGGTATGGTGAAGGGTATGTGATGATGTGGGGCTATTTTAATTCCAAAGGACAAGAACACTTTATCAGGATGCATAGTAGTAACAAAACATTGTAACAAAATGTGGAAAACTTGAAATGGTGTGAAAACTTTCCGATTGCACTGTTAACAGACATACCTTCGGAAAAACTAACATTGAGAGACACTACACAACATTCAATACGGTTCAATAAAAAATAAAACAAATACGGCTTAATAAGTGTGTGGTATGTGGAGTGTTGTTTTTTAGTTAAAAATGACCTATATCAACAAAATGCAAAAGAAATGCAACGTAAAAATGGCCTGTGCGCTCTGCTTTAGCATACAAACCAACTAGAACCAGGTCGTCTTTCGACATGCTAATTTCCACAGTATGGCCGCAGTCAAGACAGTTTGAACCCTACAGAATTACTGAAAAAATGCCAAGGAGGGGGAGGATGGGGTGAGGAGAAGAGAAGAGAGGAGAGGAGAGCAGTCTCAAACTGAGAAACATCATCCCTCCTCATTAAGCGACAAGCTCCAATCCATCCAGCAAGCAGCAATAAAGACAGAGAGAGACAGAGCAAGCCCAATAAACTGGACCACTGCAGAGGAGGGGATATAAGAACTAGGAGAGAGAGAAAGAGAGCTAGAGAGGGAGAGAGAGAGAGAGAGAGAGAGGTGGGAGACAGACCAAAAATTGGGACAGAGGTGTAGGCAGAGAGAGAGAAAAAAGAGAGCTTGAGAACGCATGGGATAGAAGAGGGAGAAGAGGACCATACAGACAGAACGAACAAGGGAGGAGAGGTACAGTACTGTAGCTTAAAGAGAAGAGTGCAGGAGGGAACAGACAGAGTGCAGTGTCTCACAGACAGACAGGCAGGCTGGGGCAGGATCAGGCTATCAGAGGCTCTGGCGGCGTCTGCGAGACGAACTCCGAGAGCCGGGAGGGAAGAGAGATAAATCGGCCGGGGAGTTGGGGGATAGCAGGGGAAATGACCTTGGAGAAAACACACAGACTACACTGTACTCTAGATGCTTTCAGGGTTTTTTTTTTCTTTTGTTGAGAGGTTTAGACAGGATGTTTACTAGAATGTGTGTGTGTGTGTGTGTGTGTGTGTGTGTGTGTGTGGTGGAGGTTGGGAGTGTGTGTGTGTGTGTGTGTGTGTGTGGCGGAGGTTGGGAGAGTGTGTGTGTGTGTATGTGTGTGTGTGTGTGTGTGTGTGTGTGTGTGTGTCCAAGTGTGGTAGGGGTGGGGATGGGTGAGTAAATAGTAAATAGCCGTAAATAGCCCCTCTGTCTTGTCCTAAGCCTCCCTCATAATTCCCCTTAGATGTCAGTGTCATGTCCAGATCAAGCAGAGGAAGTTCAAGTATCCTACCAGATGCTATCAGAACAAGTAAAAGTTGCTGTAACCGTTTCTTGCTTCGTGGAATATTAACCATTACACTATCTCACAAATGAGTCCTTCACAAGGTAGACTTCCCTATTCCTTAATACTGTGGTGTTTTGGAAGTAAGACATGAATCTGATCAGTGGCAGTTCACTTAATTTAGCAACAGTTGTTTCATGTCAACATTAGCCCAATTGTCATAGTGGATTACCATGGACAGCATGCTAATCGTTCATATTCAAAACACCACTGGCTCAAAAGGAAGCTTGGCTGACTAAAAAATAACAGTAATAAAACATACATACACACATCCATTTTGTGTTTGAGCAGGCTGTGTTTTGTATTGAAATATAATTTAATGGAGGACTGTTGTGGATGTTGATGGGTACAATGTTAGCCTGTCAGCTACTTAAAATTCACTGAAATGCCCCGATAGTGGTACAAATCAAATTTTCATAGCTCTCATGCCTACCTACAGTACTTTTGGTTGTTCTCATTTTCACTCTCACTTTCACTCAGAGTCTTTCTTTCATGTGCTGATCATTTTATCTGTTAACTGCAGCACAAGTGCAGTCTGACATAACTATAACTTTGTAGTGACAAGTTGTTAGTTGTAGTTGTTTGTTGCTGTTGTTTTTATATATATCGACTAGTTGTTCGTAGTTGTTGTTTTGGTGCTATATTGCCCTTACCAGACACAGTTAATCCACCTTCCACTGTGACACCACCTCATGCACCACTAAGCAGGTGAGGCCAGAGACCCTTATGGACAGTAGCCCAAAAGAGGCCCTGTGGAGGCACGATCAAGCACCAGAGGAGGTAATGGGGAAGCGATTAGCCTCCATACGCCATTATTCGCCCGTCTTTGGCCCGACAATGGGGAATATCGGCTACTATACTGTAGGTGTGTGCTTGTGGATAGACTCACCTCCAAAAGGTCTTTGCACCGCTGAACAAAGGCGTCCACCAATGCAAAGATGCTGGTCTGGTCCAGCACCCATCCCTTGGCAGAGAACCTGACCCAGAGAAAAGAGACAAGAGATTGAGTGAGTGTGTGTGTGTGTGTGTGTGTGTGTGTGTGTGTGTGTGTGTGTGTGTGTGTGTGTGTGAGAGAAAGAGAGAGAAAGAGAGAGAGAGAGAGCAACTAAGGCATGACTACGAAAACAAGAGACAGAGAGAGACAGGCCAAGGGGTTGAAAGTTAATCTATCTGTCAAACCATTTCTCCTAGTCATCTCCCAAGTCAGGGTCTCAACTACACGCTAAAAACAAAAAAAAAGGAAAAAACGAGGCACGAGGCATAAAACGTCGGAGGCGATCCATGGCAGGCGGGGATAAGGTCAGAGAAATGTATCTGTCATTGTCATAATTGCATCCGCTGGCAGGCCTACGGAGGCAGGCGCCAACACTCAGATTGCTTTTCACACTTGATTCTTCCCTTGATGGAAAGGTAATCCAGCCCCGCCACCGCCGAGGCAAAAAACCCTGCTCTGCTCACTGCCAGCCTGGCAAAAATACAGGCGAGTAGAGAAAGGGAGCAGGAGGGGCAGAGGTTTTAGTAAATGTGTGTGTAAGGCTCTGTGTGTGTGTGTGTGTGTGTGTGTGTG
>NW_027468640.1:11011816-11016816 GCF_046254945.1 Alosa pseudoharengus
CAGAGAGATGGGGGGGGGTCAGAGTGCAATTATGGGAGGTTAAACACTTTCTCCCTCCGAGTGCAGAGGACTCTAAAAATGAAAAAAAAGAGGAGCTGTGGGATGATAGCGGAAGCTCAGGGGCTCGGCCTGCTTCTGGTGAAGGCTGAGGTTGCTGCTGGTGCTGGTGCTGGGTTTCCAGGACGATGGTGGGAGAAGGGAAGGGAGGGGAGGTAGCGCCCACAAGACCACTGCATGAGACAAAAGTGGAATGTGGCTGCTATTCTAACCTAGATGCAAGAGAAGGAGGAACACAAGCTTTTGATGTGTGTGTGTGTGTGTGTGTGTGTGTGTGTGTGTGTGTGTGTGTGTGCGTGTGTGTGTTTGTATGTGTATTTCCACGCGCAAAAGGAAGTCACAAGGCCAGTGCTGCATTGAATGCCAAGCGTGTGTGTCTCTTATCAGTTAGGCAGGTGTTGTCAGAGGGACACTGAACTGTACCAGCCGCTACATTGCAGAAGAACTTTGAAGAGCTCTGGCATGGAGACTGTACAAAAGACCCTTACAGGTGTGTATACAGAGCAACAGGTGACCGTGATAGAATTGGTGTTGATGGTGGCAGTGGTGGTGTTGATGGTGGCAGTGGTGGTGTTTAAGGTGGCAGTGGTGGTGTTGATGGTGGCAGTGGTGGTATTGATGGTGGCAGTGGTGGTGTTGATGGTGGAAGTCATGGTGTTGATGGTGGCAGTGGTGGTATTGATGGTGGCAGTGGTGGTGTTGATGGTAACAGTGGTGATAGTAGTTGTGGCGGTGGTGATGGAGGTGGCAACAGTGGTGATAGTAGTTGTTGTGGTGGTGATGTTGTAGTGGTGGTGATGTTGTAGTGGTAACAGTGGTGACAGTAGTTGTTGTGGTGGTGATGTTGTAGTGGTGACAGTGGTGATAGTAGTTGTTGTGGTGGTGATGTTGTAGTGGTGACAGTGGTGATAGTAGTTGTTGTGGTGGTGATGTTGTAGTGGTAACAGTGGTGATAGTAGTTGTTGTGGTGGTGATGTTGTAGTGGTGACAGTGGTGATAGTAGTTGTTGTGGTGGTGATGTTGTAGTGGTAACAGTGGTGATAGTAGTTGTTGTGGTGGTGATGTTGTAGTGGTGACAGTGGTGATAGTAGTTGTTGTGGTGGTGATGTTGTAGTGGTGACAGTGGTGATAGTAGTTGTGGTGGTGGTGATGGAGGTGGTGTACCTTGCGTAAGAGGGCGGTGAGCCTCTCGCGGGTGTTGTAGTAGACGGAGTTGACCCAGATGAAGCGGATGATGTTGATGATGTGCGCCAGCTTGGGGGCCCCCTCACTGGGCTTGAGCTGGGCCAGCTCCTCACACGGCTCCCGCAGCAGGGACAGAAAGGCCAGGTTGGACTGGGCCTGCATCGAGCCGTCCTGCACACACACACACACACACACACACACACACACACACACACACACACACACACACACACACACACACACACACACACACACACACACACACACAGAGTCATACAAACAGAGTCATATAGAGTCATATACTCCCACACATATACACACAGAGTCATATACACATACACATTACACACACACACACACACACACACACACACACACACACACACACACACACACACACACACACACACACACACACACACACACACACACACACACACAGAGTAATATAAGCACAGGCTCTCTCTCTAACACACACACACAGCCACACACATGTACAACCACACATATACATACAGTCCCTCCCTCCCTCCCTCTCTTTCTCTCTCTCTCTCTCTCTGTCCCTCTCTCTCTCTCACACACACACACACACACACACACACACACAGTCACACATACACAGACTTACACACACACCATACAGTCACACACACCAAGAATAGCTATGCACCAGAGGGACGGATATAAGAAAGAGAAAGTCATCTGGGTGTTGGCTGCCCATCAAAAGACTGGACAGTGTCAAGCCGGCCTACACAGTGACACACACACCCCCAAACACTAATGCCCCTCAGTGGCTGATCAAAGGCAGGGATGGTAATCAGAGTGCTGGCTGGCAATCATCAGCACAGACAGTATGCATGGTTGGCCCTGATGGTGCTTCAGAAAGTCCCATCATGTATTTATACTACCTGTGCACTTAGAGAAGAGATGACCTCACTAATTAGCAGATCTACCTGGCTGAAGAGTAGTGCTAATTAGAATCAGCTGGTTCTAGTGAAGGGTTGGAACAGATACAGTATGTTGTAGGACTTTCTGAAGCCAGACTTTTCCAACTCTGCTGATTGTCATATCACATTTCGTATAGAATATGTCTATGTTTATTATCCATCCAACCAAATGCATTCTCATTGTTGGTTTGCAAAGTGAAGGGTTACTGTAAAAACCGGAATAATTCTTCAGAGAAATTCTCATATTTCCACTAGAAGTTTTGAATGTGTATGTGTTTTCCTGTGTCTAAATTAGTTATGTTATGCCCTCTAACATTGTATACTTGACACACTACACTTGAACTATTTATTCTAAATAAACAGCTGTAGTAAATAGCTTTGCTTTCCAAATTCCTCTATTGTAAGAAGCAACAGCTAATTAATTCTGTAGCTGATGGCATAAACATCGCCTCAAATTCAGCCAACGATGCAGACGGCCCTTTCCCCATCTCCTATTCCTCCCCGTCTGCCGCTTCTGTTCCCTCATCACCATCTATAGCGCAGCAGTATCCCTGTGCGTTCCCATCTATACAATATTAGCATCCGCATCAGAGTGTCATCTACATACATTATCATGATCTATATCACATTACCATGTAGATCAGCAGTCATTTGGAAACATTCTGACAGCATATAAATAATTCCGGCTGAGAGAAAGAGACTATAAAGTTATGGGTTAGTGTGCAGTAGGATTGTGGAGAGGAGGTGGAAATGTCGTGTTTGTTTAGAGTATAGGGCAGCTCTCAAAGAGGTTAAGTTTGGGGTAATTCTTGTGGAAACATCTTGAGAGGGCAGCTTTGGATTTTCAGGTTAATTCAATTCCAGCTGCAACAGCAGTAGCTTGCTCCGTAATAACCATATCATGGTTGCAGAGTTTATGCTTTAGTCTGCAGATGGCTTCATTTTAAGTCAAAACAAAGTCATAAAGCGGCAATGCTTTTTAAGCATTTTCCCCGGGGAGAGTTTGCAAACTTGAGTTGCGTGGTAAGTGCCTGGCAAAACCCGACGTTTTTAAAATCGGAGAATCGGAACGAGCAAACTCCCCGCGGTTTCTTTTTCTCCATGAAGAAGCTCCAGAGTCTCATCTCGCATTTCCTTTGATTATTCAATCAGGCAAAAAAACAGGTGCGCAACGCCAGAAGATTCTGACGCGGGCTCGAGCGCCAACATCTGGCCCCCGGTAATCGGCTAATCAATCCATACGAGGAGTTTTCTGCCTTCCGGGGCAAGAGAGACAGGAATTGAAAAAAAAAAAAAAAAAAAAGTGCATTTTTTTTCCCCCTGCCAAGATCCAGGTGTGGTTCTGGCGGCCCGAGAGGCTGTTAACTTCCGCTCCGGTTCACACGGCCCGTTTAAATGAGCGACCGGCTCATTGCCGTAATGCTCTCTCCTGAGCACGTCGCCGGCTCTCTCTCTCTCTCTCTCTCTCTCTCTCTCTCTCTCTCTCTCTCTCTCTCTCTCTCTCTCTCTCTCTCTCTCTCTCTCTCTCTCTCTCCCTCTCTCTCCGCCGGGGCGAATTCGTTTTCGTCGGCTGTTCATATATCACTCTCATGACCGCTCTTTTATTCACACCATTACCTCTCCATTATAATCTCCTCTTTATTCCACACCTCAGACCCCCTCCCCAACCCCCCTCCCACCACCACACACACACACACACACACACACACACACACACACACACACACACACACACACACACACACACACACCCAACCCCCTCAGTTCTCCCAATCTCACTGCTCTTGCAGGCTCTCTCCTACTTCAGCTGATCTCACACAGAGAGGATTGGCTTAAGTCATCCCACCTGACCTGGCCTGACCACACCTACAGTGCAGTACTCTAGCCGCCACATTTCCTCTTATCCCGTCTTTTCACAAGAAGGTCGACAGACACACAAAAGCCAAGGAGAATGGGATGCCTGGCCTCTTAAGAGCACTCAAGTACCCAAACTACTGAGGAGGTCATTTAACATTTCTGCCACTGTCATGTCCTTACAGAACTTAAGACAATTGCTGTGTGTAAGTGCCCATATTTCAGCCTATTCACTATACACAGAAAGCCATCTGGAGTTTGGAGCTGCACCAGCAACAAGGGTCTTTTTGGTTTCAAGATGAACAAAAAGATCAATACCCAAACTGTCTTGAAAAACTATTTGAAAAGTGTATCTAATGTCAAATGCTGTCAACTTAATCCTAGTGTACTGTCCATAGTTGACTGAGGACAGAATAATCAAGAACACAGAAGACTCCTGAGTGCACTATGGAAACTACAGCACTATGGCAACTACAGCCGCCTCATCGCATTTGTATTCATCATAAGCAAGACCCTTATTCAGAGAACCCAAAAGTCATTGTGAGTATTATGGGTACACTGTAATTAGCGACTGCTCGCCCTGAGAGTTGAATAAATGATTACAGCCTCGCTGGTGGCAATGCAGGCTCCAGCAGGTGACGTACAGGTACGCAAGCCGATGGAGAGAGGAGCGAAATCCAAATGCAGAATGATGCTAGCTCGTCGCATTTTTTTCTGTCAATCACCTGAAATTGCTAATAGGGTGTCAGGGGATGAAACTAGAGACTGAAAGGTAATGATTCAGTGCAAGATTTGCTTACCTTCTGTCACTGGGCATTACCAACATCGATACAAAGTCAAATTGGATTGAAATGCACATGGATACATCATTATTCTACAAGGTGGATTGATCTTTTTCACTTGTAATTGCGTGGAAAACTTTCAGAATACAAACAGGTTGACAATCTAGACACGCCT
>NW_027468640.1:11024316-11079316 GCF_046254945.1 Alosa pseudoharengus
GGCCAGCTGCCGCTGAGCGTGACGTTGGGCGCGAACACGCCATTCATCAGGCGCAGCAGGCTCTCGCTGCCGCTGCCGCGGATCATGCCGAAGTGCACCGCGCTCTCGAACGTCTCCGGCAAGATCACAGCGTTATCCGCACGGATGAAGTACGCCAGTTGCTCCACCGACTAGACAAAGACCCCAAGGAGGAGAAACAGGTGTAAAGCCAAACACAGCCATCACAGAGATACTGTAGGTGTGATTGCTAACGGACCAGGGAGGATTAGCCTTTATTCTAAATAGGCTTATACTTAATAATTAGCTAATGCTAAATAGGCTTATGTTCATAATAATTATCTACCGGTACAGTGTAATTAAGTATATAGTGTACTGTGCTTATTCTTTTGTAAGTCTATACCTTTACAAGATGTACTTCATGGTGTGCACTAAATTCTTGCACACTAAATTTTACAGTTATAAATCAATATAAAGTAAAAACATTTTTGATGGGAAAGAGAAGAGGTGGTGCTGGTGGTGCCTATTCAATTACAGTACCAGTGTTTCCCATACATTGACTTATTTGTGGCGGCCCACCACAATATCAACATTGACCACCACACAATGATTTTCCAGGTTGTACTAAATTATGCTTAAATCAGGTTAGCATCATAACCACGCTGTGGTAATTTGTTAAAAACTCCAACCACCACAAATGGAATTCAATTCTCTGAAAAACACTGAGTACCAACAACAAAATCAGCCTGCAAAACATGCTGAGATGCTGTGGTGGCAGGCCAGTGCCATGCGTAAACATTTTTAATATGAAGGGAACACACATGGCAGAGCTGGCACCTAATACATACAAATCATCCACATCACCGGATTCTGTTAGTTAGTCCAGGTCATTACCTGTGATGGCATGGCAAACTCGGTCTTCAGACCGGCATACTGGTCAACGTACACGACGAAGAGCTTCAAGGTGTTGTTGGCGATGAACAAGTCAATCTCCTCGTTGTGCTCGTCCTTCCAGGAGGCCTCCGTCACACCAGGTAGTGCCACGCGCCTTTTGAACAGATCTCTCTACTCATACACACACACACACACACACATACATACACACACACACACACACACACACACACACACACACACACACACACACACACAGTACACACACACAGTACACACACACACACACACACAGGTCAGAGGGCCCGTGGCTAATTGTACGCCTATGTCCGCTGACATTACCAGCAGCAGCACCGGCACCACTGCCACGTTCGGTAGTTTAAAGCTTAAATGCATAAAAGGAAGAAGGGTGCCTACCGCAAACCCCCGCCCACCCCCACCGCACCCCCCAGGACTCTGAAGCGACGGGTCCCCCACAGAGGGCACGCGGCAGGGGGGGTCAGATGGGTCA
The DNA here is from genome assembly GCF_046254945.1 of Alosa pseudoharengus. NCBI lineage: Eukaryota > Metazoa > Chordata > Actinopteri > Clupeiformes > Clupeidae > Alosa > Alosa pseudoharengus. The sequence continues at coordinate 11,025,719 of NW_027468640.1, forward strand.
GGGCTCGTAAATGCCAAGAGTGGCACTCCCGCAAGACGGGGATAATTAATTCGAGTAATCTCCATTGATGAAAGAGCAGAAATGGCATTGGGGTTCAACGGCCAGCCACGCCTCTCCTCTCCTCTCTCTCTCTCTATCTCTCTCTCTCTCCATCCTTCTCTCTCTCTCTCTCTCTCTCTCTCTCTCTCCCCTATATTCCCTTCGGCTTTTATGTTTCCTCACTGGGCCGATGCCACCGATTCTTATATGCTCTACGAGGATAAAGGTTATCTTTAGGAATGAATGAGCAGCTTTTAGGGATGGGCAACTGCTTGCTTTGTGTGTAACAGCTACACATTTCTTTTTATTTTCCCCCTATCATACTTAAAGCTGCTATAAGTAATGTTTGTGAATCTTTCGAACTTCGACCCTATCATCCCCAAGGAGTCCTGCCCCTCCCTTTAATGGCAGGGATGCCTACGGTCACCCTCAAGCACATTGGACTTTCTTAATTTAACTTATATGGACCCTTTCAAGAGCATCATAGTTGGCCCCACAAGACTTCCTTTTTAACATTCCATATGTTATCTTAATGCAGAGGAAGTAGATTGGGGCCCAAAATGGAATGTTCAAGCATTGTTTTTGTTTTTATTGTTGAAAGGGTCCATAGTGTATTTAGTATTTAGTTTTGTTAGTTTTCTTATCTGTCTTATCTTCTACTGTCTTTATTGTACAGTGGAGTTTAGTTATATGTTTATACTTATACTTATGTTTACCATTTCTGCTGTAAGTGCATGTTGTGTGTTATGTCTGTATGCTACTGAGACCCTTGAATTTCCCCTTGAGGATCGATCAATAAAGTATCTATCTATCTATCTATCTATCTATCTATCTATCTGTATATCTTTGGAGGCTAGTTTACTGGTTACTGAAGTTGGACTGTGTTGAATTTTTTATTTCCTGAACGCAAAGCTCAGGAGGCTTTTTGGTTCCCTCAGTGTATTTATGTTAAATAATACATGTGAACATGTAAAGGAAGATAGCATAAGTACTTCAAAAATGAATCACTTAGCAACCAGCTTCATTAAAAGCTTGAACTAATTCATTAACTACAGGCATGTAAAAGGGAAAGCATGGCCCTAGCTGTCAAGAGGTGGTAGCGTATTTATACTACAGGTTAATGTGTGTTCTCAAAGGTCACACGTGGTAATGAGGCTAGCTGGTGGAAGCTTCTAGTTGGTACTGTGCATAACGCCAAAGGCCTGATTGATCGCTTTACCAAATCCAACAGCGAACAGAACATCTATGTTAGGGCTGCATCTGCAACTGAAAAAAAAGAGGCAGCTGGAGGAAGGAAAAAAAAAAAAAAAAAGAAAAAACGCACAAAATTAGTAAGCATGATCTTCAAACCAGTGGGCCCCAGTGAGAAAAGGAGAAATTCAGATTACTGCAGGATAGAAATCCTAATCAGCATAATGAGAGAGAGAGAGCTTTATGAATGCACATATTCAAATGGAGCTAATGAAGCTTGAGGGAATGGAGTGAGCGAGGCGTACCAGGGCCGTGGCGTACGCGTCCACAGCCTCTTCTGAACCAGCCGAGGCCGTGCTGTCACCGCCCGCTCCAGCTTGGTCTGTGCTGCCCAGGTCTTCTGACGAGTACACATGCACACGTGTACACACACACACACATACACACACACATACACACACATACACACACACACACACACACACACACAAACAAACACACACACACACACACACACACACACATACATACACACACACACAGACAAACACACACACACACAGACAAACACACACAGACAAACACACACACACACACACACACACACACACACACACACACACACACACACACACACAGAAAAACACACACAGAAAAACACACACACACACACACACACACACACACACACACACACACACACACACACACACACACACAGACATACACAATCACACACACAGATAGACACATACACACACACACACACACATACACACACACACACACACACACACACACAGACAAACACACACACACACACACACACACACACACACAATCACACACACAGATAGACACATACACACACACACACACACACACACACACACACACAAAGACAAACTCACACACAAAATCACACACACAGATAGACACATACATGCAAGCACACACACACACACACGCACACACACACCATTAGTTTACATCACATTTATGCATTCATCCAAGTATCAGTATCATATGCGCATATGAGCTCATATTAGCATACATTTAAAGTCACTAAAGTTATTTAATTAATTAGTTCTTCTATTAGATAGTGACTCAGAATCTTTGCCATCTCACTTTCATGGCACTGTTTCAAATCTTAACATGTAAACAAAACATTAAGATGGAAAAGGCATTGCAAGATCCATCAAATTGTGTCTGGATCACTTGTTAAACACGCATTCTTTCATCAGTCTGGTAAATGCTAGCCTTGGGCAACAGCTGTAAGTGCAGAGACCATTCATTTTTCAGGAGACATGCATTTCTCTTCTTTGATGACTCCTGTTATGAGAAAAAGAATGCACTAACACCAGTTGCCACAGGGTAAATGAATGCATATGATTCCATGCTCAATTCTGTGCTTAGGCACTGACTGACGTCATTCATAAACCAATTAAAAATCAATTACCTCCTCTTTAAAAAGGTCTGTATGTCGGCAGACAGAAACAGTCAACCATCTAGCCCCATCTTGTGTTTCTGAGTTTGGAGTTTGGAGTTGATTGAATTTGTTACCATTTGCTGGTTAATTAGTTTAGGATAGGAGAAACAGATGGGAGTCTCCCTTCTCACTCTCTCTTTCTTCCTCGCCCATGTGCACACACACACACACACACACACACACACACACACACACACGTATACTCTGTACCTTCATTCAGTGGCTGTGGTGTGGGCACCCCCTGAGCCGCTGGCGTGGAGCTTGCAGCCTTCCCCTTGCGTCCCTTCCCTGAGCTGGAACGCTTTGACTTGGACGAACCCTTTCCCCCTGAGCGAGGGGTCTCCGCATCGGCCATAGCGATGCCAGCAAGCAGTAAGCTGCTTACGCTATTCTTCCCACAATGCTGGCCAGCACCGTCTATGGGACAACAGGAAGGTTTAGTCAATGACAGAAAAAAAGGATATTATTGACAGCATGATGTTTCACTTCGGGGCAGTATAGACCCTTTCAAGAGAGTTCCATTATCAGCATCATAGTTGGCCCCACAAGGCTTCCGTTTTAACATTCCATATGTTATCTTAATGCAGAGGAAGTAGATTGGGAACCAAATAGAACGTTCAAGCATTGTTTTTGTTTTTATTGTTGAAATGGTCTATAGTAATCAGTGTTCCGTAATCAGTGACAAAATTTATATACGTGTTCAGTAATCAGTGGCGAGATTTCCTCTAGTGGAACAATGAATAAAAAATGTGCCACTTACAATGCTGATGACACAACTTTGTTCTAGACGTAGCATGGCCAGTAGCAAAAATGTAAATTGGCGAGCTACCAGCACGACATGTGAACAATTTGGGCTTCAAAACGCTACTGCCCAGGGGAACTAGCTAAGAGAACTGGCTATTTGTCACTGTCGCTGGGTGCAATATGTATTCTAAGACTGAAAAAGTTAGTCCAATTTTATATGCTTCTTTAGTCATTAGCGAGCAAAAGCAAATGACACAACAAATCCACCAAAAGAGTGGCCCTTGAAGACCCACACTTATCATGATGAGGAAGAGAGCTGGGGAAATTACAACAGGCCCCTTTCATCCTGGTCACTCTCTTTTCCTGCGGTTTCCATCTCAGTGGAGAACAAGAGTGAGCGGCTCTAATGACCCAAACTGCCCGCCAACTGCACTGCTTCTTCCTTCAAGCCAAAACAAGGAGCCCTCTGCCATTTCCTCACTTTAAACTGCTGCATATGCCTCTACTATTGCCAGAGCACTTACGTACTTTATGGCTTATTGCACTGCACATCTTTTTTTACCTGTGGCTTATTTGTGTACTGTATAAGGCTATTTTCAATGTATATCCCTCTTAATATGTATATTTATTATATGCATGCTTACAGTAAATGAATTATATTCTTGTATTACGTTGACACGAGCACCAAGAGAAATTCCTTGCACTCAGTCAGTAACCTATTTGGCGAACAAAGAATCTGATTCTGATACTAATGCACACTGATGTTACCATGGACCAGAGTCAAATAGCATACAGCAATTGTTTACAGTCTATGGGTAATACCCAGGTGAGGTACTTGGTATAGGTGAGTAAAAGGGCAATTCCACGCAAAACTGTCACATCCATAACGCCAACACAATGCCATGGTATTTAGTTGCCGTTATGGACATGACAGTTTTGCGTGGAATTGCCCAATATCATCCATGCTTTGCCTGGATTTCAAGTCATAACAAAAGTTTCCCTTTTACTCGATACTTGCTTGGTCCACTGGCACAAGCCCTGTAAAGCTATTCATCTGTGGGAAAATGTGGATGTAGAATGTCGTGCCTATCTGCAGTCAGTGGATGAGTCATTAAGACAAACTCCTGCACAGCAGCTCTCCGTCCCACCATCCCCGGGCTTCCCTTAAGGCAGCCGCTTTTTGGCAAAGGTCATCAGAGCAGCAATCAAATAACACAAGGGGCGCCTCATAAATCCCTGCTAATCCCAAAAAAGGCCTCCAAATATAAAGACTTTGAGAGACCACAAACACGTCTGGAGCAGGGAGACCTCCCAGTCCAAATAGCCTAAAGCACACAGAAGCTGAGAGCCAGGGAGAGAAAAGGGGGACTATGCCTCTGTGACCAGATGAAAAAGGAGACGACTGGTTTCTCTAAAGAAGAGCGATGGAAGTTTCTAGATGAAGGGCATATCCTCAGGGAAAAGCCTTAAATACCAAAATGACAGTATATCATATTAAGAAATAATTTCATTATATCATCATGAATAGTAAACCAGCAAACAATCTTTTAGTTATTTTCAAAGCACTAAAAATAAAGTGTCCAAACAATATTTCATTGTCCTTGTGCACAGTTTCTGGCATCATATTAGAATGATTCATTTGTTTAGACTAGCCAACATAAAAGCCTGCTCTTATTCCTGCTCTTACTGAAAATGAAGCCAACGGAAAAAACGACAGCGGCAAATTGTTGAACAAAATGTATGTTTAGTGTGTGCAGTAGATTACTTACTTCCAAAAAACAAGCAGTGTTATACTGCATACACTGGGAGAACAGCCAGATGACTCAATTGAAGGTCTGGAGGCGAAGGCCAGGACGTCAGTCTGTAAGACAGTTAGGGAGGGATGGGGAGGGGGGACGAAGAGTCATTCATAAACTATTTATCTTTTATGAGCTGGTGTTGTCGCCATCCCTAAAGATCACTTGTCAACACTTGCAGTTCCTCTTGCTTTATTGAAGCTTTGATTCAGTTCCTAGGTTGTCATTATTTGAGGATGATGTGTAATAAAAGAGATGGGTTATTGAAGGGGAGGCAGCTGGAGTAAGTAATAAAACATTTACTGAAAAAATAGCCCTGGAACTCTCGAATTCTCCCTGGGTTGAAATGCAGGGGAAACAGTTGACATTGATCAATAACATTAATATGAGCCTCTGAAAGTGCGGTGGAACTTGAGACTGTAGAAATACAGAATAACCCAACAAGACACACCACAGACACAATAGACAATGGACAAGCCTGTGAGATCATGCAAAATAACAGGATTTTCTTTTTAAAGAAAATTACTATTTCTTCCCTGTTATAAAACTGACAGCTAAGCCTAACTACACTCAAACAGTGAGTTTTGACGTTTAGCAGCTAGTGGGTTAACATTATCGTACGCCATACTAGTTAACGTGAATGTAAACTTCCCCCTAAGTTACTAACGTCTCCGTTGACAGGTGTGTTAACGATGGTAAGTAACGTTATGGTAACCTACGTTAGTTAACACCTAATATATTGTCTGTAACCTGCAAATTCCCACTCTTATGTAACGTTAATATAAAGTTAACTGTTACTTGAAATTGACTTACGTTATTAACGTTAGCTAAATTAACCTTGACGTTAGGCTTTCAGCTTCAAGTGTCCTTAACGTGTGTTACCTTTGAAAAGAGAATAAGACTAACCTCACTTTATCTTTACATTTTGACTGTTCCCGTCGATTCCAAATACATTCCCGTTTCAGTCGGCTTTTTCCGACCGAGTTGGTTTAAAAACAGCTGTATTTCAAAAGCCACTGTTTAAGTTTGATAAGGACAGCTAACTAGTTAACGTTAACGTTAGCTTCCTGACAACTTTGCAGTTTGCTACTCCGCGTGTGTATATGTAACCATAGAAACGAAGCACGCGAGAAGAGTGGTTGTGGATGGTGCGGTCGTTTCAGCCCTCGCTCCCTCTCTTTCACACACACACACACACCACCACATACACATACACATACACACACACACAACACTGCCCGTCCAAACAGCAAACTATTTATGGGGGAAGAATGTAATGCATGTCATCAGTAAAAATTGTGGGCACCTCAAGTTTAAACGTGAAGATGATCTCTCTCTGTCGCCCTCAGCAACATTATATCTGTTACCTGTTGGTTGACAGACAAACAACAGACAGAAGGAGATGGAGGGCACGAGCGAGGATCTCACACTGATTAATAAAGAAAATCGTTGGGCTACTTAACGGTCAAAATTCCAATAGGCTACTGGAGCAAGTAGATTCGAAGCGAATTGGTAAGGGTCCTTGCTTAAAACTATACAATTACTATGAAATGTATCTATTTTCCAAATTATTGTTTATTCATATTCCTAATTGTTTAGCTACTTTCTATTGAGTCCTAAAAACATCGGCGAGTTAAAATATTACATAGAGATTTGACTCAGAGAAAAGTCACGTTGCTACTGAGAGTGTTGCACATGAAATAAGATACAAGTGTGTAAATAGGCCTACTTGAGTTCGTTTGAAAATGAAGGCCATGAGGCATTTTTTCTGTGTAGACAGCTAGCTTCTAGTCCACACCTAGGCCTACCAAACCGATCTTTTTCCCCTCCGTCTTCCCTGGAACCATATCAAGAATATTTGCGTCCGGAAACGAATCCATCTCAACACAACACGTTACTTCATATCCCAGGCCTATAGGTGGCACTGTTTCTAATACAGACTTTGACCAGAGAATGTCTAATAAGGGATGTCTAATAAGGGGAGAACCAGAGCCCTTCTAAGGAGAGCCTCCCCACTCTCTATTAATCCCATACAAACCGAATTTGGCTGCAGTTCACCAGAGTTCACCTAGATGGCGATCGCGGGCGAGTCCAAAATACATGGGGTCCTATGGAGCTACATGGCTACATTTGTTGTTTTCACCTATTTAACAACTGAAACCCTCAGATTTTATTTTATTTTTCGCAAAATGGATATGGATTTTCAATCAAAAGTGAAATAATCCGGGAGTCATGTCCTTTCGTTTTCTTACAGGTTGGGTCGTTGTTGCCCATAACACGCTAGCATTGATGCTATGCTATGCTATGATCATGCTAATGAATGACGTCATTGGCACGTTTGAAAGGCTTTTTAGAACAATTAAGTGACTTTAAAAAATATAATACTCAACCAAGTGTATTGTCTTTGCCTCCCCTTTCAAATACAATATTCAAATTACTTGAAAAAAAATTATATCCCGAGAAAAGTGGATTTTGAGGGGTACAGCTCCATAGACCTCCATTCATTCTGGACTCGCCCGTGAGCGCCCCTAGATGCAGTACCACACCGGAAGAGTTCCGAGAGTGAAGGTTCTCTCCTTATTAGACATTCTCTGGGAGAACCTTCACTCTCGGAACTCTTCCGATGTGGTACTGCATCTAGGGGCGCTCACGGGCGAGTCCAGAATGAATGGAGGTCTATGGAGCTGTACCCCTCAAAATCCACTTTTCTCGGGATATATTTTTTTTTCAAGTAACTTGAATATTGTATTCGAAAGGGGAGGCAAAGACAATACACTTGGTTGAGTATTATATTTTTTAAAATAATCTCCTTTACTTTCTTTGGTTGTAGTACGCGAATCGATTCACATTAGTTTTGGCTATCACCGCAAGTGCATAGGCTACTAAACGCTAGGCCTACCCTAGTTCTAGGCTATTCCGTCGCCACATTTATAATATTGCTATAATACCTTCGTTAGTAACAGTTGATACTTTTGCCAGCATCAAATTGCGCATTCGCATAAAGTGCGCATCTAGGCTTAACATGAGTTCTAAGCGTCTTTGTATGCTCATATCTGACTTCACTAGACTATGAATGCATTTATTTATGTTGTAAGACATGTAAAATAAATGAATGACACCGGCACTACGCACAAATTAATTTAATCTTACACCGCACTTCCCTAATAATTTCTGACTAGTTCTCTCGCATCATTGACAGTAGCTAGAATACATCAAGAAAACACAGGGAAAACACTGTTCAGTCCACCAAGTCATGATAAGCTATTGGCGCTGCGCAGCACCAGTTGTGATATTTATCCTACCGAGTGTAATCGTAGGTAATGTCATACATGAAAACTAGTATTGTTTGGCAATACTATAAGTGTCAGTCCAGGGCAGCTGAGGTGTGGCGATGACATCATCAATAGCCTACGCAAGTATGCGGTTTCGCTGTCCAAACGAACTCGCAAGGGCTACGGTTTCAGATGTTTCCACCCTGGGACCAGGTTTCAAAAAAGTGCGGTTTCGGGCAGTGCGTTTACAGGATTCGTTTGGACAATCGGCCAAGACGATGCAAAACCTGTGCGTTTAACCCAAAAAGCGTCTCCGTGTGGACGGGGCTAGTTAGCGAGCTACTTATTCAAATGTAATGTAGCTGCTATGTCTTTCGATCCACTGTACTCCTGTCTCTTCACCCTATCCCCCACTCCCAGCCTTACGGATGGGTGGTTAGGCGCACACAGGCTTTATTCCTAGTGAGAATGTTCCATTATCGAGTTTCATGAGTTGTTCTGCAAAGTTTCAAATAGGAGTCAGACATTGCTTTCTGTCTTGTCTTCATTCTGTAATGACACAAATAGCTTTTTCAGTAGTATAGTAGTCTAACATTGTGGTTCAAATGCATATGCACCTGTAGGATTAGGCTACTTCCAGACATCTGAGTGCCTTCAGAGTCCCAATAAAAAGCTGTCTGCCATCGCTTTTGCAATGTAAGTAACCCACCGCTCTGAACAGCCACAGCCACATTTTCCGAGTGCATTTTCAAGTCCTTTTTTCCCCACCGCATTTGAATTCCTTAGAGTTCAGAAGAGAGCCACCACCGACAAAAGACAGCAGGGGAGTTGAAGTTCATGGCCTGGTTCTGCAATCTTTTATTTAAAAAAGGGAGATTAAACATTAAATCCTCAGTGCGCGCAGCTCTGATAATGTCACTTAGACAGTCAACTCTCACCCCATCTCTCCCTAACACTCCTACAGGAAATATGCCCAGGGCCTGCCATACATGTAGCAAGTACACAAACACATACACACTGATAACCTTAAACACACACACACTCTCTCTCTCTATCCAAGGAGAGTTCACCCTTTGGAATCCTTGTCATGTCCCCCAGGTCTGTCTCTGAATACATTGTTGGACTCAAATTCAATTTAGCCCTCAAGGGCAGATATGGCTCCAGTACACTTACCCCCCCCCCCCCCCACCCCCTCCATTTTAAAACAGGGCACTGTGTTGTATTTGAACACCCACATTGTACAGCAGAAGAGCCAGTTACAAAGGTAGGCCTACGGGAAGACAGGGCACTGAAACAGCTATTCAGTGCAGGAAATCTCATTCAGTTATACAGGAAATGCTTTACATTCAGACAGGCCTTTATTTGCTTCTGACAGTAAAGGTCCTTAGGCAGATGCGTGTTTGAAACAGGCCACAGCGTGGATGCAGTGTGTGTAGGTGTGTTAAATTGTTCCGTATGAGTCGAATAGAGAGTGAGGGCAAGGCAGTGGGGGGCTAATACGCCAGTGACTAGAGACACTGTTCATAGACAAATAGCTTCAGGCCTGTGTGTGTGTGTCTGTGTGTGTGCGCGCGCGTTGTTACGGCCCTAGTGTGTTTCGGCCGTCTGTCTCGTGTTTTGCCTTTGCCCTTGTTTAGGTCCCACCTACTGCTGATTGCCAGAAAGGGAGTTACTAATTGGGGTTGATTGGACAGCCCTTAAAAGACCTAAGATGGCGTTAGTTCAGTGCCTTTGAGCCCGCCAGCATCCACGGTTGTGTGAGAGCCGTGGATGGCTGTGTGTATTGTGTTTATGTTGTGTATTGTCATGAGCTGTTGTCCTTTTTAGATTACTACAGTGGTAGTGTGTGCCGAGTGTGGCAATTACTCCCAGTGGGGAGAGTGGCTACGATGTAGCAAAATACTGGCCTAGTGTGGCCAGGGTGTGCCGGGTTCGGCAAAACTACTCCCAGTGGGGAGGTTAGTGTTTGCATGTTTATGTGTTTGTTTGTTACTATTTGGTTTAGGCCTAGCCGTCTTCATACTTTTGGTGTGATTGTCTGTTTGAACTTTTATTTTGATTTATCAATAAACCGGTCATCTCAATCATTTACTTCCTTGTTTGTGTTTACTGTTCTCCTTTATTTAAGTTAACTAGTTACACACCATATGCCCCTAGGCATTTTAACATCCAGGCGTAACAGCGTGCATATGATGGATATTTTTTTGTCTCATTGTTATGACTTGGCCATGCTATTAAATATTGTTTCTTTGATTAAATCTTGGAACGTCCAGGGTTTCCATACTTGTGTTTCAAGGCCCCCATGCCTGTCCACTGACATCCTCCTGTTCCTCATCAGAGGAGAGAAACACTCAGCCAGCAGTGGAGCCCGTAGTCAGCAGCCCGCCCATGTGATATGAACTGGCATGGATGGTTACCATAAAGACAGCACTGCGTCCCCATGTGGCTCAGTGTCACTCGGTTACTTGTGCGCCCAGGCAGTGAAGCCTGCAGTCCACGGGTCACTCCAGGGCTGTACGCCTGCGTCTCGTCTGATTTATTTGTCAGTTTCAGCGCATATCACTTATCGTTATCATGACCCAATGGGGTGTCACAGAGATTGCTCCTAAGTTAGATTGCTTTGCTTCCTGCAGGCTTAATTGTCTAATTGCTGTGCTTTTTGGGCTTCCTAAAAAATGCCATAATTTGACAAACGCCTGTTGTGTAATTACAAAATCTAGAGGCCTGCGAATGCATTTTTATAAGTCACTACTGCAGTGCTGTGGGTTTGTGTCTTAAAAACAGCAAATGTAATATGGAAAGGTTTTAAACATCAGTTAGAAAGAAAACTGCCGTAACTCCTGAGACTTAGCTTGTTTCTTACCTTCAGGCTTTGTGTTACACGTCCTGTACATTTTGCACTGCAAATTGCAAAGTTTCTTGTTTTTTTTTTCCTCCTCAGAGAAAACATACTTTTCAATTTTATGTCTTTCCCCTCCAGTTGCAACTTGCCTCCAGAAATACTAATGTCATCTTAAAAGTATGTGTTTGACTGAAAAAAGTACTAAGGCATCCTATGGGCTCCAATGTAAAAAGAAAACCCTTTTAATAAGTAATGCCTGGGCTGAAACTCCACTAACTTCTCTCTCTCTCTCTCCCTTTCCTTTTGCCTTTTTAGATTAATGGTGGAGAGTGACTCTTTTTTCACTTCTTCGTTTTATTTCTCAATAATTCATTTTGAGAGGGAAGAAATACCAGTGGGTTACTTGTTCCAGGATCTCAAAGAAGTTTGTGGGGGAAGTTCAAGCTCAGCCAGAGCCTTTACGTGAGATATTGAGCACTTTCAAGGTTCTTTACAGGTTAAGATTTATTGAGATGTCGGTGTGCTCTAACCATAAAATTTGCTTTAAAGTGAGAGGCCCAATTATTGTTGACTAAGAACAACAGAAATAGTGGCAGGCATTTGTCAGAGAGCAGGTGCTCCTTTTTGTTATTAAGATAATTTACAATGGACAGTTCATTAAAAATGTTTTAAAACATGTTTCATTTGAGACTAACCCATAGAGGCCATTTGTGCCGGAGGGAATTCACTTCTGCGATGATCATAAACTATATGATACATAAAAAAGATGGCTTAGCTCTAAAGAATATAAATTCTAATGAGGACCCTCTTATACAAGAGCCTGTTGCGCAAGAGACAATGAGTTGTGAAATCATAACATGAAAAGGGGAAGGCTTGTCAATATGCCTTTCTTTAGAGGGGTCTAGCATATCATATAAAACTACTCCTTATCAATGAAAATAAATGCTTTCTTTCATTATGTTACAGTTGTCTATAAACCAAAGCAGACTTCATTGAATATCTCAGGGAAATAATGCACGTTTGCAAAAGGTATTGAGTCAGTTGAAAGCATCAAATTATGTGATAAGTATGTCAGACTGGTGGGAGTGTGCATGTCTGACAAATATTGTGTTATCAAGAAATGAAAGTGCCTACACCCAATTTAGCTTTTGAAAGACTACAGGGGTGTTTTAGGACACAAAAACATTACATGGTACCAAAAGAACCCCCTGAAAGTTGGCAATACTAATCTAAGCCAAGCCTTAGTTCAAAAACACATACCGGTAATTCTTGATTACTGAGATAAACTTCTCTGTGCAGCAACACTTGTATGTGTATAAGAATTGACTGGTTGTACTGACTATTTGTTTCCAAGATCGTTTGTGATGGTCTTCTCCCACGAAACTGAGCATTCATAGTTTCTCATACACTCTATTCTATGACCCCTCGGTCCAGAATGTCATAAAACAAACGGTTATTAAGATGTATGACAGTGTTGGTCCTGAGAAACACATCCATTGTGTGTGTGTGTGTCTTTATGTCTTAGTTTTACTACTTCTTACAATTGCATCACTATCTTGTTTCACACAAGTGACACAACCCATTTATTTTTACAGCCTGACAACAATGCTTTCGGTCTCACTTTGGTCATGTTCTTTAATTGCATACTGCAACCCTAGTATTTCCAAATTAACCATGCATAGCCCATAAAAGAATTCCATCAACACACAATAAAAATGTAATAGTTTATTTTTTATTGACACACTGAGTTATTATCTACCTGAGGTTCAGAACATCACCACCACCGCAGTCATTAAGCCTGATTACTCCTGCTAGACACCTCTGTCCCTATGTGGTCATAAGGTCAACATTCATACAATTGTACACCGACTCAACACTAATACACAACACATTTTACATATCAAGTAGCCGATCAATAAAAACACCTGTTTAAATAGCACCATTTTAAGGATATTAACAATGTGGAAATAAAGAAGGGGAAAAAAGCACATCATTCAGGAGTGACAGGTTGCAGCCCTGTGGGAGTGCGTGTATGAGTGTGTCGGCAGGCCGGGGCTCCGTATCGATCTGTTGTGGCGTTAAAGGATTAAAAGGTTTGCCGTCCGTCTGGGTTGTTGACAGGGGTTCCGAGTCATTAGTGCCATTAGCATTAAGCCTGCCCATCAATAACTATGTGGATGAGCCATCTATTCCCCAGGGGGTTTGGGGAGGGTAGAGGGACTGCGACACTGCCCACAGCCCAGAAGAGTTAATCAGGAGCAGGCATGGCCCTGCCAGCTCTCCCCTGCACTGTAGGATAGGGTACCCATGATTTGACAGCTTGGCAGCAGAGTATTTTTTGATAGGATTGGGGGTGAGAGTCGGGATCAGTGCTTTGATTTCAGCACAATCAGGGGACTAGAACGCAGTTCAAACAGTCACATCAATGTGATGTGACGACGCGGGTGTGTGTGTGTGTGTGTGTGTGTGTTGAGTGAGTCTATGCGTGTGTGTGTGTTCAGGGAGTCTATGCGTGGGTGAGTGTGTATTTGTATGTGTGAGTGTGTGTGAGAGGGAGCCACACATGCTGTTTTGTGTTGCAATGTAATAAAATGAAATTATACCGTTTGACGGTGTCTGTGTGTGTTCCTATCGTTGACCATCACATTGTTCTCATCTTGAGTGGTTGATGGGGCAGTGTGTGTTTTAGATTGAGTGGTTCCATATTCGAGTGGGCATGCAACTCAACCCCACTGCTGCATACGTACTGTACATACTGACCCTACTGGTGTCCCAGCGACTAAGCAGACAGTTGCTGTAGCAAGTTAGGTGTGCCAAGAGTCTGCCTGCGAGCGGCCCAAGGTGTAGATGGCAAGTGAAAGTGCTGGCACTGGCAGTCATCTGTGAGCTGTGAGGGACTGTAATGTTATTGGAAGTAATGGCCGCTTGAATGGGACGCCCAGTCCCAGGGCTCGTGAGCAGCTGGTGAATTAGTGACACACGGTGACTGAGGCTCTTGGCCAAGCTCGTATACGGTTGCAGCGGTTCCTCAGCTCTGCAGTGTATGTGTGTGTGTGTGTGTGTGTGTGTGTGTGTGTGTGAGTGATGTGTGTGTGGTGTGTGCTGCTGTAAGTGGTGGCAGTGCCTAAAGCTCGTCGTGCAGGCTGCGCCCTGCGGCCGTGTCCACGGCGCCGATGAGGAGCAGCGCTCCTGTGGGCTTGTCCGTCACCATGACGATGAAGGAGTGGTCTGCGTAGAAGAGCTTGGGCCTCTCCACCTCCTCATCCTCCTCCTCGTCCTCCCCCTCTTTGTGACCTGAATGGGGGGCCAGCTCCAGGGACGCCCAGTGCATTACACCTCCCAGGTGAAGCTTCCCCTTCGACCCCCCCAGGCCGGAGAAGTCGGCCTTCCCCTGGTCCCAGGCGTCCGCCAAGCCCAGCGATGACAGGGCAGCCTGAGTGTGAGAGAGAGAGAGAGAGAGAGAGAGAGAGAGAGAGCAGTAAGATGCCATTCAGTTAACACAAGGTTCCTAGACATTATGGACACAGCAAAAATGACATTTTTAAAACCCTTTCCAATTGTTTTCACTTCTCATTGGTAAAAGAGGCTTAAACATATTGGGGGAACACTAATATTGTTTTCAATATGTTAAAGGAAATAATTTGAGTGAGTAACACAATTCCTCCATATTTTGGGAGCTGTGTAGGCCAGTGGTGAGAACAGTTTTTTCTACCTCCTAACCCTGCAGCAAAGGATTGTGGGAAACAGCCCTTTCTAGGGCAGGTAAAACCATAACTGCAGAACAATGTGTAAAGAAACAACTGGAAGGAGAGGTGGTGAATCAATACTCTTTGAGCTATTCCTCTGTCTCACACTTAGTTCTCAGAGTGCACATATTCCTCAGCTTTTCCCCTGCTTCTTAAAATGGTGACAGATGCCCTTGTTTTGGAGCTGCGGTACAAACTGGGCGACAGCAGCCACAGTGGCTGGCAGCTACGGAGGGATGTAGTGTGTGTGTGTGTGTGTGTGTGTGTGGGGGGGGGGGGGGGGGGGGGGTAAGAGTCCTGGAGAAGAGGGATGGGGAGCATGAATAATTTAGAAACGATCCCCCTGACCCGCAGCTCCTCCGTTTGTTTTTCTTCTGATATGAATTCGGCAGGGAGATGCCGGCTGACAGGTACTTTATATCTGCACAGATGAGGTCCGGCATAAACAGCACTCTCCTCCTCACCACAGAAAGGTGAGAGAGGGTGGGAAGAAGAGAGAGAGAGGGAAGGAGAGAGATAGGCATACACACACACTACACACACAGCCTATCTTATCACGTTTTATGTTTCTGTACTATCAATATTTCAATGTGTTTCTATATTTCCATGTTTTATGCTTTGGCAACGCTTTTTTTATGTTTAAACGATCATGCATATAAAATGTATTAAATTGAACTGAGAGAGCGTTACGGAGGGAGAGAGAGCAAGAGAGCGTTGAAAGAGTCCAGGGGAGTTCTGAGAGAAAGAGCTAGATAGTGTCAGCAGAAGACTAGACAAGTTTGGACCATGGTAGAAAGCTAGACATTGTCAGCAGAAGACAAGTCTTGGCCATGGTGGGAGAGAGCTAGACAGCATCAGAAGACGAATAGGCCAGTTTTGACCACGATGAGCTAGACAGCATCAGAAAACTACTAGGCCAGTTTTGACCATGGGAGAGAACTAGACAGCATCAGAAGACGAATAGGCCAGTTTTGACCAAGGTGGGAGAGAGCTAGACAGCATCAGAAGTTGACTAGGCCAGTTTTGACCACGGTGGGAGAGAGCTAGACAGCATCAGAAGATGACTAGGCCAGTTTTGACCACGGTGGGAGAGAGCTAGACAGCATCAGAAGACGACTAGGAGCGTTTCCATGAGCTGGAGAGTCGGCCCTCTGTGATGCTGCCAACAAGTTGCCGTTGTCAACCAGCCGCCTTCATTTGACATGATAATGAGTAATGTTATTAGACAGGGCACAGACCTTATCTTCTGTGCTCAATCGCCTGATATACTCCACAGTTAAGCCATTCAGCAGAGAGGCTGCATATAATTTCAAAGGCTTCACTGACAGACACAGCCTAAATATGTCCATACTACTGTACATGCAGTTTGGTAGAGTGGCTGCGTGACCATCCCACTTATCTTTAGGCCAGGTACAGGACAAAGTAAACAAAGGCAAAAAAAAGAGAATGATCGCACACCGGCGTAGTTCGCCAACTTTAATTAAAAAACGGCAACGCTTCGACCAGGCAGTCTTTAATGCCTGCAAGAACACCCTGCCGGGTCGAAGTGTTGCCGTTTTTTTAATTAAAGTTTGACAGTGCTCGGGTGTGCAGACATTCTCTTTTGTTTTATCCAAATATGTCCACACACAATAATGGCCATTAAAATAGTGAAAATAATGTGGTTTCCTCAAATATGCAGTCACCTCAACTGTCAACCTCAGAGAAAGCGAGTGATAAAGAGAGAGAGGGGGGGGGGGGTGTTTACAATGATTGTACATGGAAATGTAGCCCTATATTGTGGCCATATATTGCCCATGTACAACTGACACATGTTTTCTCTTCTACTGTATGTATGATTTTTTTTTCTTCTTCCTGTTTTTCTGTTTCCTTTTTCTTTTATTTGAGTTCTACTGTTGCTGTGACTGGTTTGGCAATACAGTGTATGATTTGCCATGCTAATAAAGCACAATACAGTGTATGATTTGCCATGCTAATAAAGCACAATTGAATTTGAGAGAGAAAAAGAGGGAGTACAGTGAGACAGAGAAAAGGAGTGCGGTCACACCAGGTTGTGGTCAATCTGCACTAACCTGGTAGGACCTTGCATAGTCCTCTGCTTTCCTTTCACAGATGTCCCCACATGCGCGCGCGCGCACACACACACACACACACACACACACACACACACACACACACACGCAGTCCTGCTGCTCTAATGCACTTGTATTGTCCTCATCCATTATTTCTCCCCTCTTCTCCCTCCTTCCTCTCTCTCTACTTCATCACTGTCTTCCTCGGCTGCTGTGCCACCTCGCCAGCATGTTCATCCCTCATCTGCCCTTTCTGCGCTCTGTTTTATCCCTCTCTCTGTACCTCTCTCTCTCTCCCACTCTCTCTCTCTCTTTCTCTTCATCTCTCCGGCACACTCCCTCCATCTCTCACCCTCTTTTTTTTTTCTTTAATCCGCCTGTCAAACTTTGCACTTGTTCTCCAGTCAACAAAACACTTCTTCTTCTCTACACCCCCACCCCCCTGTCCTTCTCACTCTCTGTTGTCATTATATTAAATGTATGTTCTCATTCAGGATTATTTTCGCAGGACTGCAGTGTCGAAACAAACGCACTGGAAACGACAGCTGTCACAACAGCTCAAGACAAGCCAAAATTACCATAGCTAATGAGCACCACGTTAAAAGATGGATGCTACATTCCATTCAGGTTCATGCACATAGGCTGCATAATGTCTGCTCTGTAGTCCCTGTTGCAGGGACATCGGGCTCTGCTGCTCGCTCGTGGCTTGCGCATTGGCTGAGAACGGAGAGCGCACTATGCTCCGGTGTTGTTACCTCATGGCACTATTCAGGCGGGACAGTCGGAGTCGCTGCCAGCGAAATACATTTAGCAACTGCATGCCATTACAACCCAGCTCGTGTAAGATTCAGAGGGCCTGGAAGGAGGCAGAGTCATCTGTTCTGTTTTTAAAGAGAGAGGATGAGAGAGAGAGAGAGAGAGATAGAGAGAGGAAAAAAGTGAGATGGAGAGAGAGGGAGAGGCAGAGATGTGCTGGCTTGAAAGGGAACTTTTTGCAAACTTCTTCAACGTGGGCAGTGTATTCGTGCATCTTTTTTTTTTTTTTTTTTTTGACGCACGCCTCATGAAGATTTCAGCTCTGCCATTTGTGAAAGATTCAGCAGCGGGACGTGCAATGCCACATGGAGTTGCGGCCCTGCTCTGACTTCTCCCCTCCGGCTCTGGCGGGCGGAGGCTCCAGAGTGCTCTGGTCTGCCCGTGCAGGCCTGACCTATAATGGCTTGTCACAGCAGCAGGAACATGGCATCCAGTTTCCCTGCCGCGCTCCCTGTCACTAGCCATTACCCTCACAGGAAACCTGAACAGACTAGTCACCATATTGATTAGGCATCTCTCTCTCTCTCTCTCTCTCTCTCTCTCTCTAATATATATCTTTCTATCTTTATACATATCTCTATAAATATATATATATATATATTTCTCTCTCTATAGTATCTCTCATTTGTTTACTTGTTTTTGAAGATTAAAAAGAAAGAAACACTGCTGAATTTACTCACTGTGAAGGCTTGTGTTGTGAGGAGGTGGGTTCATTTTAAAGTGCAAACAGATTTTAAATACTGATCATGCCCATCGCACTTTGATAAGTGGGAGTGGGGGTTGATGGCAGGCAGGGCATGAGGGAAAGCCATGGGGAAGATACCCATGGTTAAAACTGAGCCCACACACATGCCTCTAAGACCATGTCCAAGTAATAGACCTCTGAAGTTCGCCTACAACAAATCTTTGAGATCTGGTATCTGGCGATTTTTCCAATGGGAAAATAACATGGGGATTTTTAATTATCGCACCTGTTAAACTCTCGCGGGGACGAAAAAGTCTGAAATGCAGCCTTTTTCCTGAACACACTTTTGTCCTCTGCCTTTGAATGGATACTGTGATCTCCGGTAAATGTAGACGGCACACTTTGATTTTTGCTACCGCAGAGCTAACTTGCAATGCAACTTGCAATAGGTAGTTAGCTTCAATTATTCCACTGCTTGGTTGAATTTCCCATTGTCCTACGTAATTTAGAACGACCATTAACCATATGTTATTTGCACACCTATGAAGTAGATCCATTTTTTTTGCCGTATCACACTTGTATATTAATTCGCCGAAAGTTTAAATGAACTGTCACGTTGCATCCAAGCTGTAAAATGCAGACGTTCAGAACATGGCAACATTGTAGCATATGACGGAGGTGGCTTTTAGCTAGATGGATTACAGCAGGCTAAGTAAAATAGCAATGTTTCAAAGCTAAAGTTCATCAGAATCTTGGGATATGCCTGCTTGACAACGGGAGAGATAGAACTAACGACTGGCCTTTGGCCGTAGCAACCATCCATTTAGAACTAGTAACGGCAGTTTGTCCTGCAAGTTGAGAAATTAGTTGATATGTGTCGGAAGAAATTAGTTCTACAAACAAGACAGTTTTAGCGATTAAAACGTTTAAATTGTAACAGGAAATTAACACAACGCAAGTGGCAACAGTGGAATAAGCGGGATAATGGACTCCACGGTGGTCTGTTCACAGAAATTAATGCACTACGAGGTTTAAACGGCCCTCCGCTTCGCGTCTGGGCCGTTTTACAACCTCGACCGTGCATTAACTTCTGTGAACAGACACCCGTGTCGTCCATTATCCCTTACTTAACACCCGGATCTCCTTATATGGGCAAAGATGGCCATTTCGGTTCTTTTTTGTAGGCGAACTTCAGAGGTCTATGTGACGCTACCAGTGATGCAGGCGTGATGGAGCAGTGGCAACCTCACAGACTGACCATCGGTTGACCCGGGTTCGATTCCCGCCGTTGAGAGTCCGTGTGGCTTTAGATAAAAGCACCTGATAAATATCAGTCAACTTCAGCTACAAGTAATGCAGAGTAAGGTTGAAACAGTTGGAGTAAGGTTGAAGTTGGTGAACAGTTTTATTGGTGGACTATCATTGGCATCACCCTCTGAGTCACAGCATAGCACAATGTATCAGGAGTGTTTGATCGACCTAAAATATGAATTTTGACATGAAATGGTCTTGATGAGAGACGGCCTTGTTGGGGATGACAAGAGAATCTTCTCAAGATTTCTTTTCGCAAACTGCATCAAATCCATGCTGCATAGACAATCCTGGCTTTCCGTCTTCCCACTCACAAGCCGACATAAATCTCCTCCGCCATAACACTCTCCTGTACAGGGCTGGCAGCGTGAGGCTGCAGGCCTTCACAAATCTGAGATGAATCATCATCTACAATCTCCTCCACAGCCTCCATTTTAGAGTATGTACAATTTGTTTTTTAGCCTGTTTAAATGGCAGAGAACAGACAGGCCCTGTGGCTTTGATAAGACACAGCACACGGCGAGCTTGCCTCCCATATTAAATGGCTAGCGTGAATGTTTTAATTAATTTCTGGCAAGACTCGAGTCTGCTTAGGAAACCTGTTGAGAGTGCAAAAGAGGAAAGGAGCAGAGGCGGGGGGGGGGGGGGGGGGAGAGAGAAACCCAAAAAATGCTGAGGGGGGGAGAGAGAGAGAGGATGGTGCTCTACGGCTGCTGCTTCTCAACTTTGGCATAGACGGTGTGTGTGGTGTGTGTGTTGTTGGGGGGTGTGGTGTGTGTGTGTGTGTGCGTTGGGGAGTTGTGTGCGGAGGCAGACAAATAGAGAGCGCTGTGATGCGTCACCTCCGATGACGCTCCTCGCTAACGCAAAAGCACGTCTGGCAGATGGAGGCGAGGTGGGGGGGTGGTGTGTGTGTGTGTGTGTGTGTCAGGGTTGCAGTGAGGGAGGGCAATGTGGGGACACACACAGGGGGAAGGAGATGACACAGACAGAAGCCAGCTCTGAGTGTGAAAGAGAGAGAGAGAGAGAGAGAGAGAGAACCTCTCTCACAGCTCATGGAGTGGGGAGGCGCCGAGCTCAGCAAGAGAGCTCATGTTTTCCTCTTTTTCTCTCGCTCTCTTTTTCTCTCTCTCCTTTCTTTCTCTTTCCCTCTTTCTGTACAACACTCTTTCTTCCCCTATTCTCTCCCATAGTAAAACTTTCTTTTCCTCTGTCTCTTTCACTCTATCTCCAACACCCTGTCTCTTTCACTCTCTCTCTCGTTCAACTCTTTCTTCTGAAGTTCTGCACTCTTCTCTCTCCTCCCACTTTTTCTTTTTTGGGTCTGTTCTGTTCTTCCTCTCTCTCTCTCTCTCTCTTCTGCCCCACCACCATCTCTTCTTCCCTTTATCTCCATAATTCATCGGCGTCTGCTGAGGCTGCATGCTACACAGCTATATGTCCAAGTGAAGCATAAACATCAACAAGATCAACATGAAAAGGCGTGACTGCCGCCCATGAATAATGCAGGAGGCAGAGAAGACACTGGAGGGGCTGCTGCTCACAACAGTGCACCGTGCAGAAGTTGGGGACACAGAGGGGGAGAAAAGTGTGGAGAAACGTGAAGGTTGGAGTGTGTATGTGTGAGTGTGTGTGAGAGAGAGAGAGTGTGTGTGTGTGTGTGTGAGAGAGAGAGAGAGAGAGAGTGTGTGTGTGTGAGAGAGAGAGAGAAAGTGTATGTGTGAGTGTGTGTGAGAGAGAGAGTGTGTGTGTGTGAGAGAGAGAGAGAGAGTGTGTGTGTGTGAGTGTGTTTGTTTGTGTGTGAGTTTGAGGGGGGTTGGGGTACGGTGCACGTGTACGGTGTCAGCCTGGCGCCCCAGATTCCACACACATGTTTTATTCAGTCGCCTAAAGAGACACCTCGAAGAAAGAAAAAAAACAAAAGTGTTGAAATGGAAAAATGAAACGTCTTCTCAAATAATTCTCCGCCTGTATCACTAATGTCTTATTCACACATTTGCACTGTCTCTTAGGCCCTGCCACACCGTCAATACCAGAATATATTTCCCTCTCCCCAAACAGCCTGGCCAGTCCGAGTTTACAACGTTTATCAGCTCATGAAAAACCATGAGTGCTTCCGCCCAATTTATTTTTAGCCTTTCCCTACAGTAATTCACGCTTCTTCATTCTTCACCCCCCCCCCCCCAAACACACACACACACCAGTGAACAAACACCTCACACCTTTCCACACAGACATTATGGCCTGCCATTCCGCACACACATTAATTAATCAACCAATAATGTGTGAGACGACGATAACCCTCCCAAACTCCAACACCACCTCCTCTCTTCCTCTCCTTCCCTCGCCCTAACATCACCTCCTACTCAACTTCCTTCTCCCTAACATCACCTCCTCTTCTCCCAAACTCCAACCCCACCTCCTCCTCTCTTCCTCAACTTCCCTCTCCTTAACATCACCACCTCCTCTCCCAAACTCCAACCCCACCTCCTCCTCAACTTCTCTCTCCCTAACATCTCTCCACCTGTGTGTTTCTGCAGTATGTGCGCCTGAAGGAAAGTAACAGAGGGGTTACAGAACTTTCATCATTGGAGTAGCTGAGTGTGTATAAGGGTATAGTGTCTGTTTGTTTGTTTGTGTGTGTGTGTGTGTGTGTATTTAGAGGGGAGTTAGGGGTCAGGCACCATGACATGAGGGAGTCTCACGTCATGCACTGTGTGCCTTTGTCTTTGCACACATGGGTGTGTATCTGTGTGTGTGTGTGTGTGTGTGTGTGTGTGTGTGTGTGTGTGTGTGTGTGGACATCTTCTAGAGGGGACAGAAGTGCTTGGCGGCGTCTCGGCTCCATCATCAGGCTCCGGTGGTGCACCCGGCGCGGCTTTGGGCAGTGCACGGAGGCGGCCCTGACAGGCGGAGGTGTAAACATTATTAACGCGCCGAGATGGGGCCATGTTTGCTCACCTCCAAACCAATCACAGGAGATGGGGGAGAGAGAGAGAGAGAGAGGGGAGAGCGAGGAGAGAAAGAGAGGAGGCAGGATGGACCTCACCAAACTCACAGCACAACCCCAGGGGGGTAAATGGAGGAGAGAGTATTACAGAGCTTTCTGTAGTGCTTCCTGACCTAATGCTAATGCTGAGAGAGAGAGAGAGAGAGAAAGAGAGGGGAAATATAGAAAATGAGGAAGGGAAAAGTGGGGACAGAGACAGACAGAGGTCAAGGAGAGAGAGTCAGAGAAATGGAGAGACAGGAAGAGAGAAAAAAGGAGGATGGGAGAGAGAGAGAAAGAGAAACAGATAGAATCCAGGAGGGAAAGGGGGAGAGAGTGAGTCAAAGAGAGGGGGAGGGGTACAGAAGAGCTAAGAGCTATAGGTGGAGCATGAAAGGCAGACATGATGGAATAAGGGCAGAAGGTAAAGCGAAAGAAAGCAAGAGATAGCTGCTGCTGTAGACAGTACAAAGTACAGAGAGACATGATCAAAAAGAGAGGGAGAGAGAGAGCGAGGGAGGGAAAAGGAGGGCGGGTTGTAAGGGCAGAACATGAAGACAAGATGGAATAAGAGCCAGAGAGAGAGAAAGAGAGGGAGAGGAATGGGGAGAGAAGGAGAGTGGGGCAGGCTCAGCAGGGAATGCTGTCAGAGGCTAATACTGCTCCTTTCATGTCAAGTAGTGAACGATGGAGCGCTGGCCTCTGGCACTCAGCAGCAGCAGAAGCAGTGGTAGAGATGGGCATAAATGTCTGTCTGTGTGTGGAGGGGTGTGTAGGTGTGGACGTCTGCGTGTGTAGTGGGGTGTGTGTGTGTGTGTGTGTGTGTATGTCTGTGTCTGTGGTGTACGTGTGTGTGTGTGTGTGTGTGTGTCTGTAATTGATGTGTCAGTGTAACTGTCAGGGTGCACATGCTTGTGTGTGTGCGACTGTGTGTGTGTCTAAAAGTGTCAATTATGTCAGTAACTATGTGTGTGTGCACATAGAGAGAGGGAGTGAGTGTGTGTGTGTGTGTCTGTGTCTGTGAGCAGTTCACTGCGGCAGTTGGAGGAGGGGAGGGGGGGGTCTTGTCATGGTGAGTGCGATTTTCCAGCTTGTAGATTTGAAAAGGCCTGACGTGCCCCTATGGAGGGACCTCCCTCTGATGATAATGTCAAAAGTGTGTTCTTCGGGGTGGCCAGACACGCTACAACATGGCAGCCTGAGTGTCGGTACACATCCGATGTTGCGTGTAGTTCTCGCCAGCAATCCGTTTAGCAGCTCCACCTCACGCACACACACACACACACGTATGCACGCACACACACACACACACACACACACACAGTGAGAAACACACACACACACAGACACGGACTCACATATACATTCACACACACACACACAAACACACACACACACAGAAACAGACACACATTCACACACTGACACACAGAAACAGACACACATTCACACACACACACACAGACACACAGAAACAGACACACATTCACACACACACACCCTTTTTTTGTGGCTTAACGACACAATGTCCTCACACCCCAGAAGCCTTTCAGGCCACTCTCCTCCCGGGAAATAGCTTCACCAGGCTTTTCCTTGTATCTGTCATGTCGAACTAACCTCCATTCCTGTCCGTTTCTCTCCCTCGTTTTTTTCTTCTTTCTCGTTCTCTCTCTCTACCTCTCTCTGCAACTCTCTCTATTCCACAAGCACTCTTTTCTCTCCTCCTTAACTTCAGCAAGACTATTTCTCCTTCTGGCCGTCTGTCTTTCCAGTGCAGGTTAACGCCTTACAGGATGCTGCTGCTGAGGCACCTTCCAGACTCCTCCTTACCCAGGATAGCGCCCCTCATCTGGGCCGACCCCCCAGCCAGGGGCCCCCCCACGCTCCAGGTGGACGCATGCCTGGAGGTGGCCCGCCGGCTGCGCCCTTGTTTCGGACCGCGCGGGCTCCCCAAGCCCCTGGTCTTCCGCTTCCTCCACGGCCTGACCACCCCGCCAGTCCACGCCCCAGACACGGCCTCCGTGCTGGGCCACATGGAGCTGGAGGACCCGGCATCCCGCGCCCTGGCGTCCGCAGCCATCGCCCAGGCTGGAGAGGTGGGGGACGGGGCGGGCATGGTGCTGCTGCTGGGCGCCAGCCTCCTGGAGCAGGCCCAGGTGCTGCTGGTGCTGGGGCTCACCG
The DNA here is from genome assembly GCF_046254945.1 of Alosa pseudoharengus. Lineage (NCBI taxonomy): Eukaryota > Metazoa > Chordata > Actinopteri > Clupeiformes > Clupeidae > Alosa > Alosa pseudoharengus. The sequence goes on from NW_027468640.1 coordinate 11,050,892, forward strand.
CGCCGGAGGTGGAGGAGGGCTACCGGCTGGCCTGCAGGTGGGCGCTGGAGGTGCTGGACGGGGGAGAGCTGGTCCGCTCGGCCCTGGAGGACCCGAGGGAGGAGAGGCAAGTGGCCGGCGTCCTCAGGGTCCTGCTGTCCACCAGAGTGCCGGAGATGGCCGACATGCTCGCCGAGGCCGTGGCGCGTTGCTGCGTCCAGAGCTGGACGGAGAACAGACAAGGGCTCGTGACCTTTGAACCCGACGCTATCCAGATCACGAAGACCATCAGTGAGGGGCCTTCCGACCAGACTTCAGAGGAGCTGCAGCAATGTCCAAAGGAAGAGAGTGAGGAAGAAAGTAAAGGAGAAAACGTGGATGAAAAGAAAGAAGTCACAAACTCAACAAGGCAACAAGTTCAAGGAGAACTGGAGGGAGACACAGAGAAAGAGGAGACAGATGCGGAGGAAGAGGGGGATTCGGTGGCATTTGAGGAAGAGGGGGATTGGGTGGCATTTAGCTCAGACAAAAAAGAAGACAAGCCAAAGAGAGCCCGGGAGAGCGGCATCGTAGGGGTGTCCGCAGGAGTAACGGAGGGACAGGACAGGAAGCAACAACTCATAGATGGGTTTCTGTGCGACTACTTTGGCCTGAGACACTCGGAGAAGGTGCCCTCAAAGCAAGCGTATGAGCGCTCGGCGGGGGTCTACCACGAGCTGGAGCCGGACGAGGAGGACTGGGAGATCCTGAGCCTGGCTCTGGAGGACGTCCATCTGGAGGGAGAGGAGGGAACGGACGCAGGACAGGGACTGGGGAGGTGGCAGACGGAGGAGGTGAACCTGCTGGAGAGGCTCCGGGCCCAGGAGGACGGGCAGGAGAGGGAGAGGAGGAGGAGGAGGAGGAGGAGGAGGGGCGAAACCATGAGATGGGCAGGAGGCGTAGGAGGCGCGGTGCTGAGGAAGAGCACGGCCGCCTGCAAGCGCCTCTTCAAAGGGCTTGTCCGGCTTGGCAGGAAGTACCTGGCGCCGAGGGGTCGGGGTCGCCACACGGCGGGGGTCCAGAAACACGGGCGGAAACTGCACAGGCTCATGGGAAAGCTACGCGGGCCTGGCGGTGCGTATGGGAAGCGGCAGCGCCCGGCGATGAACGCCCGCGTCGCCAAACTGGACCCTCAAGCGGCTAGGCCCGTGCAGGCGAGCATAGCCAGTCGGGACGCCGCGGGCGAGCCCAGCCAGCAGAGCGTCACGATCACGCTGCACAGCCCTGACCGGGATCTTTTGGACCGCTGTGAGTCGGCCATCCGGGCCTGCCTGCGGCTCTACGGTGCCATGCTGTCCGACCCGCGGCTGGTGTCCGGCGGGGGGGCCGCAGAGGCGGCGCTGTCGGTCCGGCTCTGCGAGTGCGGGCTCCGCCTGCCGGGCCTGGAGCAGATGGCCGTGCACGGCTTCGCCCAGGCCCTGCTGGCACCAGCGCGCGTTCTCGGGGAGAACAGCGGGACGCCCGCCGACATGGCCATCACCCGGCTGCACGAGGCGCTCCGCCAACGCTGCCCACGGGGGAAGGGGCCCCACAAGAGGCTGGACGAGGAGGACGGTGACCTGCTGGAGCCACTGGTGTGCATAAGCAGCGCCCTCAAGAAGGCGACAACAGCGGTGCTGTCCATTATGTCCGACCTCCACAGCAAAACCCCAGGAGAGAAAGGAACCGATTCAGAGAGCCCAGAATTCTCACCGGCACCGGAGCCAGGAAATCAGCCTTTCCAACAGGCATAACAACGCGACAGGCTACAGTCCCAGAGATCTGATGATTAATAAATTACATTACATTAAATTAGATTGATTTTGATTGAGGAGGATTAAATATATGACTGAAAGAAATAATGTTAGTGTAGTTTCTTGATGAGGTAAGAAATCTATACTCTCTTTGGGTCTGGTCCAGGCTGCTGACATCCTTGTACTGCAGAGAAAACTGTAGTTTTAGCCCTTAATGCGTTTACAGAAAGGTAAGCCAATAGAGGACATATGAAGGCAGCCAAAAAACATAACACTGACTGGGTTTACATGGACCTTATCCTGGTTATTAATGGGTTTTGAAGTTTTCTGATTTTGTGTATGCACATGCTAACATCATATCCCGATTTCAGAAATCCGAAAGAAACCTGTAGTAATACTGCAGTATACACCAAAGACTGCACCACAATAGCATGTCGTCTTTTGTAGCCAGTCTTTTTGTAATCAGTTACCGGGACACTAGTTTTTAATCAAGTGATATTATTATTCAGGGATATTAAATATTCAGGGATATTAATAACCAGACTTCCTCTGGATCCATATCCTGAACATGATCAAAGTCTAGATAAGCTTTATATCCAAGATACCGCAGTGCATGTTCACGCAGTCATTGTTGGAGTAGAAGATACAAAGTGAATGGCAAAGCAAAAAAAGAACAAGATACAGTATGTAATGTGTGAAACAGACTCAGATAATGCACACACTTGCTACACATTTGCATTATTTATGCTAAGGGCACTCACAGCTTGTCCTTATCACTTTTAGAAACTAACCATTTTAAATTTGTCATTTTCTGACAGCTTTTTTTTGTCACCAAATGTGCTGAGCACATTGTGGGCAAAAAAGTCCCCTGTGCTGGTGCTTGAAGGCTGAGTGAACAGGTGGCATTCACTTCCTGCAGGGAGAGGGCATTTACTAAATGTCAAACCTTGAGAGGCTGTCGACAGACAATCCAAACACACATCAAGTAATTTAAAAGAGAGATAAGTACTAAACTAATGTCAAAGTAGAGAAGGGTCAAATTAATTGAAACAGGAAGGTAGAAGCAGTACATGTATTTATCCACTGCCAACTGTGCACGCTGCCAGTTTTATCTCTACATATTAGTTTTGGTTCTTTCAAGAGGGGTCTAAAGACATATCTGTTCAGTATACACTTAATTAATTAAGTGGTTCTTATGAGTTATGGTTTGTATATATGGTATTTGTTTATTTTCATTAAGCTATTGATCATTGATATTACATTGACATTATTGTTTATTATTGCTATTTTCCTTAATGTAGTACCACATTTTAAAACTGTTCACTGTTAATTTTAACTATTGTATTGTGTTTTATTTGTATGTTTTGGACAAAAGTGTCTGCTAAATCCCATAACCATATTAAATACACAGTTATTTTAGCCACACTCAGTCAGGACCACACTCAAGTAGTAACAATTTACAATATTGTGTGGAGAATATTCAGAAGTGCACACCAATGGCTCTTTTCCATTAAGGACGGGGCTGGCCCAAGGCCGGTGCGTAGCCTCTGTGTTCTGTTTCCATAAGGAACTGTAACATAAACAGTGCTTAGCAATGACACCGCGCGAGCATTATGTCAAATGAATTACAAGGATATTTAAACAAGTCATAAATTGTAAGAAGCAATATCCTTAATTCTTTTGCAAAAGTTTTTATCCACTGCAGTAGTGTTGTCACGATACCAAAATTATGACTTCGATACGATACCTGCCATAAATATCACGATGCTCGATACTAAAACGATACTACGGCGAAATCCTAAGATATCTGGAGAAGAAAGGACTCATACCTCCTCCAAGTGTATTGAGTCATTTGTGTTGAATTTAGTGCACTTTTATAGTGTGTAGGTCAATTCTGGGTTCTAAACTTCCTACATAATTATTATTTTTTTATAGTCAGTAAAATAGTAGGCCTACTTTGTGTGATTAAGTCCTTTATTGTTTGTTATAGTTCATTTACATTGTGTTGTGGCAATAAAGTAGCTTTAAATAGCCAAACTAGGCTAGATCAAGGTCAGTGTTAAAATTACTGCATGCAAATCACTGAATGCTATGCAGAGGGGCCTAATCTTTAGGCCATCTGATGTACAGTATAGGCTACCCTAGGCCTTCCCGTGTTCATGGGATTTCTTTGACAGTTGCAAAGGGGAAAATATGAGGATAGTCTTCTTTGTGCCCAGTGTACAAGTACGACGTTCCAACCACTCAGGTCCTCGTCAGATAGGCCTACACCATTACCTGTTGCAATATATCTGTGTACATTCCTACATTACGTCTATTTCTTTGATACCATGATTTGCTACCATGTACTGTAACAATAAGCCGCTATTATTAGGACTCAACACGCTTTGGTGGTGTTATGCTGTGGGCTTTAATAAGCGCATTTCGGGTAGCCTATCCTACATCTGGGCAATAATTATTGAACAAATTGCAGTCTACATGCCATGACAAATATTACCAGTAGTAGGCTGCTACTGACCGAACATGAAATAGATCGTTTACAAGTTATGGTAATGTTATTCTGGCGTGAACATTGTGCTTTCATCGCGTTAGCACCCTTGATTACAGCTCGTTATGTCTCGTCAAAATGATTACAGCTCTGTCTCGTCAAAATTCATTGATGAAGGAAGGTTCGCTTTACCCAGAGAACCATACTCGTTTCACTTAGGCTAGACTAAAACATAAGAGAAGAACTTGGCACTAACCATGTAGTCGTGTTTTCTATAGCATATTCGTTAACCTGTCGTTCTTTGAACTCTTTAAAAATGTTGGGATATATCTGCGAGGTGTTTAGCCAAGTTCCATGCGTAGCCTACTGCTTTTAAATTACTTTGTGTACCTGATGGCTTGCCTTCACGCGATGTATCCGAAATAGAAAAAGCACACCTTTTGTTTTATCCACAAGGCCTAGAACTGTCGGCAAAGAACTATGTTGACGTTGGCTGCGCACTCACTCACTCAGAGCTGCCTGCTTGACACGCCCACTTGCCTAGATGCGTGCAAGGAGCAGTGGGAGCAGCAGTTGACACAGACACAGAACGTTATTATTTTAATAAAGTATCGATTCTAAAAACGTCTGAAATCGTATCGTTTTTTGCGTGAAGGCATCGCGATACCTTTTTAGTATCGATACACCGTGCAACACTACACTGCAGATTGCATTTCTTCACAAATGTAGACCCTTTTACTGTTTATAAACAGCGATGTCTTACTCCAGGGCCGACCTGAGGACGTCTGGGCCACGGCCCCAGTCCGGCCTCAATCATGGAAATAGAAAAAGTCTGAGGCTTTACCCCAGACACCGGGGTTTTACCCCATAGTGCAGTGGTTCGTAAACTTTTTGTCAGGCGATCCCCCCAAAAACATGGGCCAAGTCTCGTGACACCTTTCTCTAACCAGGGGAATTTGGTTTCGAAATGTTGCGAAATGGGTATTGGAAGCAGAAGCAGAATATGTTTTTTCTCACAAGTAGGCTATGTCAACACCAAAGGCATTAATGTCTATGGCAGCCTTTGACTAAATACCTTTAGAAAATTTCTTCAATAAAATTTCTTTAATCGAGGCTGCAAATCATTTCGCGACCCCTCCAATATTTTTGGCGACCCCCAGTTTAAGAACCACTGACATAGTGGAAAAGGGCCATGAGTGTTTGTGGCCGATGTCTTTCAGAGAGGAACTTTAGTTGGAGGTGACTGGTAAATAAGTTAATAAGAGCATTATCTGAAGAACTGGCAGGCAGTCCATTGCACCCTACTGTAAACTCTAAATGAAGAATTTGGTTCCAAAACGCTATATCTTTTTTCAAAACATTAAAAAGTCAGGCTATTTAATTGTGTATGTCAGGTAATATCAATCAAACGGAAATGTACTGAAAAATATTTATGAAAATGGATTAAAATGCTGGATACAGCGTTTTGGAACCAAACTCTTCAAATGCTACACTGGTGTACAGTAAAGATGCGTGGATGGGCTATTATTTCAACCGTAACCGCATAGCAAAACTTATCATCCATCCGCCATCCATCCGCACCAACGTTTTTTGACCAATTTTCAAAACCGCACCCGCCCGCCATCCGCTGGTTGTTTTAATGTATATGGGTGATGCGGTGCTGCTGACGTAAGGCTAGAAAGCTCTTGCCTGTTCTAGAAAGACTGATCCAATGCAGCAAATATATTAAAAGGCTAAAGTCCTACATTGGCTATGTTGTAGCCTATCCCCAGAATATCAGCAGCAAACTCAGTCTCTGTCTCGCCAAAGTTTCCAAATAAAATGCACATCGGCCTGTAGCCTAAAATTTTATCATTGTAATAAAAAACGCAATTTGGCACATCATTTCAACATGCTGCTATTTAGCCTACTAATTAATGCCTATTGTACTTTATTTTTTGCAAAAAGAAAGAAATCCTTAATAAAATAACAAGTCATTCACATTATAGGCTACTTTACGCACTGTCATGTCAGGGTGACACTATGACAAGCCTGTTCTGAAGAAGACTCCCATTCATTTTGACTGCATGGGAAGAGAGCGTGTCTTTTTCAGACAGACAGCGCAATTCATTTTATAACAGCAGGCCGATCGGACAAACTATGGCGCCTCGATATTAAAGAAACGCCGACTCTATTCATTCCGAAAGTCCACCGCACAGCAGTGCAACGTGCATGTTCACATTTTTAGTAACAACCGCCAAACTTGCTTGCTTGCCTTACACATCTAAGTTTTCCCACTATTTTTCTTACCTTCTTTTTTCCGCTGTGGATGTTACTGAGCTTGTAGAAGTTTTAGCTCTTACGTTCTGAACATCTCGCACTGCCATTGCCCGATGTCAGTTCTGAGTCATATCACTCCATAATCTGTCTCCCTTTTAAATGCCTATTCCCTGAATGGTAGGCTACAATGACTATGTGTTTTATATATACCGTATTTTCCGTACTATAAGTCGCACCGGAGTATAAGTCGCACCAGTCAAAAAATGTGTCATAAAGAGGAAAAAAACATATATATAAATATATATATGTTGCACCTGAGTCGCAGGACCAGCCAAACTATGAAAAAAAATGTGACTTATAGTCCGGAAAATACGGTAATATCGAAACAAAATAACCCAGTCAGTCTTATCTACGAGATGTTTAGGCCTCCTCCAATACTGGCAGCTGGGCAGGTTGCAGATTTGCTTAGTGGCCTACCAAGGCTCTGCAACGAGATGCGACATGGGAGATGAATCATCGGTCAACTTGCACTGTAGCCTATTCTACTTTCTTATTGCACACTGGAGAGGAAAACATGCTGGTAGGCTATGATAGGCTACTTAATTTAACCTTTGTTACCTTTAATGTGTGTGTGTGTGTGTGTGTGTGTGTGCGTGCATGAGGGGTTGCTCAGTGAAACATCGGAATACACCAATTCCGCAACACCCTCTCTGATAGATAAACAAAGCAGCATGCATAGAAGCAACTAGGCCAAACTGCCTGATGAAAATTTGACTATTTCAAAGTGTGCTCGTTTTTTTCGGATGTAGCTAACACAATTTAACAATGTATAGGCTATATTTTTTTCATTTCATTGGTTCAACCGCCACCCGCCCGAATTTAATTAAAATATTATATTTCTTCACGTCATCCGCCCGATCCGCGGTTTAACCGCGGAGTCCGCGGCTGTAACCGCGAACCGCGCATCTCTAGTGTACAGTGCCTAGAAAAAGTATTCACCACTCTTATTGTCCCCTTTTATTGCTTTAATAAATGGAATTCTCTTTCAGACTGAACCAGATTGTCCTTCAGGATTTCCATATATTTTGCTGAATTCATTGGATAAACTGCCTTTACAAGCCTTCCAGTGCCTGATGCAGAGAAGCATCCCCACAGCACGATGCTGCCACAATCATGCTTCAAATTAGGGATGGTGTGCTTGTGGTGATGTGCAGTGTTTGGTGTCCACCAAATATAGCATCTAGTCTGATGGCCAAAAAGCTCAATGTTGGTCTCATCAGACCAAAGAACCTCTTCCATTTGACCTTGGAGTCTCCCACATGTGTTTGGTTGAGATTTGATATGAGCTTTGTCACTGTCCCATAAAGCGTTGTGTTGTATAAAATTATCCTATGGGTTGTAGACATCATGATGAGAGAACGAGTTTGAAACTGTAAAGCATGTATTCATATAACCTTAATCATAATCAAGTAATACACTGAAGTTATTCCTAACCATAATACTCCTATAACATTTTAAATAACAAGTTTAACTAATACTATTAACATACTGAAGCTATTCTACCAGAATTCCCCCTACGTGCGCTCTGTATCCCTATGTCTCTGTTTGCTGCCCTGTGTCTCATTTTGTTGCACTGTGTCTCATGCTGCCTTAGCCTAGGCCTTTTGAGTCGGCCTTGAGGCTGCAAGATAACGCTTACACAGGGCGAGCTCTACTCATAACAACCAGTAGGAGAGTGCAGGGGGGCGAACGATATTTAACCCATGCACAATGTATGACCTGTGATCACTCTATACTGTACACCCCTGAACTTTCCATAAACTTAAGGTGAAAAGTTCGTTTGGGGTAGTGTTGTGTCAGCATTTTGGAGGGGTATAAGTAAGAGAGTTCTACCTTTGTTCGGGAGTGCGATCGTGCGATCCACTCAGGCTTTGCGCTATGTAGTCATTAAAGGAATTTTTGCACGGAACTCTGCCGGACTTTTGAGCCTTCTTTTTGGGAGAAGTTTTTGACTTCAGCACTTATAATGGTGTATTTTTGTTACGTTGTGGGCAAGATGTTTGGACTTAATTTCTGGCCCGAGTCTGAATATCTGCCACGACATTTGGCGAGCCTAGCCAGGAGAGATAACGAGACACCCGAAGCTTGGGGGGACCAGCCTGCACTACAAGACACCAAAATTGAATACGAAGTAGAGCGTTTTGTTTTCTGTGATTTTGTTGAGTGTGTTGGAGTGCAGGACTCCACCCAGGTTGACGGTAAGAAATTGTCTCTCCTCCAAAAGAACCTAGTTAAATTGTTAAACATAAAATTAAGAGTATTGAAAAGAGTCGCTGGCAGAGTTTGGTGCAAAATATATGTGTAATAACCCCGCATGTGTGTGCTTATGTTTTGTAAACTAACAACCGTATTGTGCAGTAGTAGGCTATGAATGAGAAATTAGGAGTGCTGTTTGGCATCAGATCACAGTTTTTGTGCTTATCAGACGATGACCTTGAATATCCCGGACAGAAAAGTGCCTGAGCTCAGTGAAAAAAAAAAAAAAATATATATATGGTTAGAAATGATTGAAACTGTTTGGAAGTGGCGGCATAGGTTATCAAAAGGTTGATTGATGTGTATACCATTAGAAATTAAGGCGTAAATAATTAGCAAGGATCAGTTTTGAGAGCGTGTGGGCGACATCGGGTGTGCGCATTCTCATAAACCATAAACTTTCCTGTCGACTGAAAATGCATGACAAAAGATATAAATAGGTCTTTCAGTCTTCTGCAATCCCTTTGTATGTCCTGAATTACATTTGAATAGCTTAAAAGATGTTTGTCTCATCTTTCCCCATGAAATAGGTGAACCATAGTCATACAATTTGTTCCAAGTTTTTTTTTTTTTTTTTTTAAATCTCTTTGTGCTTATTGCCCCCTCCCTATATACTGAGCCTTAAAGGAGCCGCACCATTTTTATACCATACCAATTGGATAGATATTTGAAAAGAATGTAAAAAAAAAAAAAAAAAAAAAAAAAAGCAAAAGTTTAAGAAAATGAAACAAAGCTGAGCCTAACATCTGAGAGTAAATGTGGATGAAGAGCAATGGATGGTTAGAATATGGATGAAGAGCCTATTAGAAAAAGCTTATTTGTGTGTTTAATTGTGTCTTGCATAAATGTTAGCTACTGCTGTGCTTGAATACCAGCTGTTAATTCGCTTTTGTAGCTGTAAGTTAGTTCACTAATTGACACAAATCTAATTATATCCCTGATCTTTGCAAATGAAGTGTAAGATTAAAGGGCTTTTGTGAGACGGGACGCCTCTGCTATTAGCTCTTGACGAATAATGGGTCGGGTGAGAGCTATAGTTCAGAACCTAAAAAGATATAATCGCGATGAATTCCGCACGACAAAGATGTCGGATTTCGGGATTGTCGCTTGATAGAATCTTAATCGCGGACTAACGTTTCAGTGACATAAGGGTCGCATGAGAGAAGTCACGCTGAGTACTGCGGTGGGCTGCTCATAGACATTGATGTTGTCGTGGGATAGCTGCCGGCAGGTAAAAATTGCCCTAGTCGCTCAGTAAATTTTATGTTTCACATGAGGACAGGTTTGCAATAGTAATTGCTATCCACTCGAGGCGCGCACGGGTGGAGAGGCTGGAAATGGCACACCTCATAGTAAGCTAAAGGATAAGAAGGTATTTGTGTTGGTATTGAAGGGCATTGGTGCGGGGAATAATTGGTGAAATAAAGGTGAATCAGATGTGGTATTACTGCACCTTACTGTAATTGCTTTTACTAATTTCAGTCATTTGAAATTAGAAAAATGTATGCTACAATTACTAGTGTTGCTGAGCATATGTTGTTATGAGTTATTGTTGAGTTTAGTTTGTATTTTCGTTGGTTATTGTTTGTTGGTTATGTTTTTTGAAACAAAGTAATAGCCTGCCTGGTGTGTTGTGGTACTGTCATTGGTTAGTGCAGCGTAAAATCAAAAGAAAAAGCAATTGATGGAAAAGAGAACATTTTGGCTGGAGAGATAACTTAGAAACGTGAGTGATATAAAACATTTTTAGAAAAGGTTGATGTAATATCTCATACTAACCAATGTAAGTGCATGCAAACCGAGGGCAAGTAAATGTTTCTGTGTGTCTGAGAAAGTGAGTTTATCTAACTTCTGATTGCTGTAGAGGTCTCCGCCACTGAGCCCTGACTCCCCCTCAAGGAAACCGGGAAAAGACTGTACAGCAAAAGTTAAGCCCAGTGCCTTGGACAGAATTTGTGCTGTGTCCAAGTGTATAAGCGGGTGTACCCGGGTTGAGGTGGAAGCATGACTCATGTGCGGATGGACACTGAATTGAGAAAATGGAATTGGAACTTTTGACCAATTATTGTGTTTAGTCACCAGTTTCAGTTAACTTGATAGAAAGGAAAGGATAGTATAACAGAAAAGAACATAAAAATGAATATTGCATTCTAGAAAAAATCATAGTCTCAATTGTTCCGGTCAATATTGGGAATCACAGTCGTTTGCCACAATTATGCCATCCATCTTCTGAACTTAAAGTGAGTTTAATTGAAATGTTGAATACAATTTAACTGAAGAACTAAGATTATATACAATAAAATAAAAATGTTTTAAAAGGTTATCCTTAAAATAGTTACCACAGTGAAAGGAATGTACTGAATTGATAAATCTAAGAAAAAAAAAAGAGTAGAGAAAGGAAATTTCGAAAAATACTTTGATTAAGTTGTTATTAGGATAAAAATCTAAATTGAAATAACAAATTGACTAACTGCACAGTGTAGTGTCTGTTCTGAGATACCATCATAATTTGGGGAATGATATGAAAACCAGGGTATTCTTTGAAACAAATAGAGTTAATGTTTTAGATAAGGCAGGGTACAGAAGCAGGGAAAGATTAGAAACTAACCACTGACTAAACACAGTTTTGAGTCTGTCTACAGGCTGTGTGCCCTCTGAATCCGAGACCCAGGCCCTGATTACAGCCGACCGACATGTCACCCACACCAACGTCTATCCATGTGATACCAATGCTAAGACTGTTTCAGAGACAGTTAGCCACTGCTGCCAGACTCAAGGGGGAGGAGCCACCTCGACAATAGGAGTGGACCACAGCAAGAGGGAGGAGCATTTGCCTTCGCCTGATACTGCTCACTGGGCCTGACTCCTTTTCAACCGAGCCTCATTTTGGAAAAAGGAGTGAAAGAACACAAAAAGGCAAACAGCCTCAGCAAGTGAAGTAAGAGACTACCAAAAATACACCAACTATGGCTGGAACTGTCTTTATGGCATTCAAAAAAAAAAAAAAAAAAAAAATCATACTCATCAATCATGAGTGGGAGAGGGACTATGAGGTCCCCACTTGATCAACAAATGTCAACTGTCAACCAAGGTGCAGCAAATACCAATGCAACAAGTCTCGATGTGGCAACAATTAAAGAGACAGTATGATCGTTGATGAAAAGGAATGAGCATGGTGTGGGATCTCATCAATCTCCAGAGTGGCTGTCAGGGCTGGATCGGACCAGAGGTACACTTCAGTTGGACATCCACCAATATTCAAGTCACAACTAAAAGACGACACACATGTACTAACCCCCACCACACCTTAAGAAGGGACAGAACGATTGACGGCATGTTCTTCAAGGATACTGAGGATTGAAATGTAAGCCAGGAGTCTTTAAGGATGCTCTGGCTCAAAATTCAAATCATTTTTAATCCATGGTTCTGGTTGCCAGGCCAGTCCAGAATCAGTCTAAATTTGCATTCATGGCTTTAGGATGCCATGGATATGAATCCATAGCCAGTAATCCCCAAGAAAGGGTTCAATCTGATGTGTCATTGAAGAAGATGCTCTACTAGGGCTTAGAATAATACACATGGTCAACACACATTGATGATTAGGGAAACTGAAAGGGCAAGTAAAGGCCAGAAGAATTAAGTATTCTTCAATATTGATCTAATAACTGATTAAGGAGTGATGGTATTAAGAGCAGTAGGTAATAATGGACACTTTGCTGTGCTTCCCAAATCTCATAAAGAGTGAGAGTATGGCTTATGACAATCTATATACAGTAGGAAAAACTACAAACAATAATAGTGTAACAGTTGCCTTATAAAAACAAAACTTTCATTATTTTTAACTATGATATGATAAATGTCATATGCTGAATGAACAGACAAAGAAAATTTTAACAGAATAAATTTGATAAGCATTAAAACACTGTAGTGCTATGAGACATGTGTAATGTTGTGGCGCTCTATAAGTGAAATTAAATTGAAATTTAAATTAAAAGTAACAGAATAAACCAAAAAATCGAAATAAATCTAAAATCATAAATAATCGCTTTATAATAATCAAAAAACATAAACTATTTACAAAATGATAACTCTGTGAAATAATTAATTAGTTACAAGGAAGGTGGAAATGCGTGAAAAGTTGGTAGGATGATTGTGATCGCTTAGTATTGATTGACGGTCAACATGAGAAATAAGGATGTGGGTAGTAGGGAGTGAAGACCCAAAGCAACAATATTTCAGAATAACTAATAGCATAAAACCTTGCCATCCTACTGGAACTGTTGGACGCAACAGGGTGGGGCAGATTAGCTGTTACTGATTCAGAATGAGGCTTGAGTGAGTGACAGGTGAGTGAAAGATGTAAGAGTGAGTGTGCATGCAATGTGTGAATGGAGCGACGTACCTGGGGTCTTAATCAGACTGACAACCAGGAGAATACGAGACCTATCCCACTTTTTGTTGACATTGAAAAATGTCAAAAGGAGGGAGGGATAGGAAATTTGAATAACAGTATGTAGACATTGATTGCTACGAAATATTACTGTTATTAACCATTACTAACTATTAACTAACTACTATTACTAACTATTAATCTAAATATTAATCTAAATATTAATCTGTGTGTCATATAATCTAACATAATCTAACTAACTTTGGTTAAATTGTTTTACAGACTTGATAACGACTTAAAGAAGGACTTATGGGCTAAATCTAACTGATTGTATGAATTTCTTCATCTGAAAATCTTCCAAGTTCCCAAATGGTTTAGGATTTGTGTGGCTGTATGGGTTGTGTGCTGTTTCTTTTTGTTCTATTCTGCTCTCTCTATAAATCTGACCAGGAGCGCTACATTGCTTGAGCGAGGTGTGAGAATTTGAGAGTCTGGGGGAGTCCACCTGTAACTGTTGCTTTCAGCTCAATGCGGCTACAGTCATCTACTCCAGTGGCAATGTCACACAATGTCCACAGCTAGATGACTTCAAACTACGACCAGAACCCTGCAACCAGATGATCTCAACTCAAAACCTCTACACCCAAATGACACCAAAGGATTTCAACTTCACTTCCATCTCCAGTCCACGCCCCAAGCCCATTCCCTATTCCTAGCCCATTCCCTACTCCAAACCCATTAACATACCCCAAGCCCATTCCCTACTCCAAACCCATTAACATACCCAAGCCCATTCCCTACTCCAAACCCATTAACATACCCAAGCCCATTCCCTATTCCTAGCCCATTCCCTATTCCTAGCCCATTCCCTACTCCTAGCCCATTCCCTACTACAAACCCATTACCACCCCAAGTCCATACCCTGCTCCAAGTTTAATACCTATTCCAGGTCCAGCCCCAGTCCTAGAACAAGATTGCGCTGGACTGGGATATGCGATAGCATGAAAGGCCAATAGGGAATTCTGAATTAAAGCCAAAGAAACGCGATTGACATGAGAACACAATCACCTAAATCCAACAAACGGCTCAGATGAGGAAGATTCATACACCGCATTGTACACATCTAGGGACGGTAACACCAGTTTCTGATCTTCTACTCTAAGATAAAACCATCAAGGAAGAAACAAACAGCATAATACCAAAGAAAGAGAAAATGCCATTATAGAAGTAACAAAGATCCCATTCATGACCACATTAATGCCTGTAGCATAAGCAGGGCCCACACCAAAAGAACCATGAAATGAACACAAGGTACCAGCAACAAGATCAGTAGGAGAACCAACAACTCAACGACCAACTATGCAATGTGACTTTGCAGCTTATAGATTTAACCGTGCTGGTGAAGACCATCAACAAATGGCTTTTTACCTTCAACAAGCAAATCATGAGTGTGATACTACATTAAGTAGTCAGTATGTTGTTTTTAAAGACCTATTGTACATATGTTCAAAACTATCCATAACTCTTTTGTGTTGAACGAAAAGATACAATCAGTGTGTATGAAAAGTGTGTGTGTACTAGTACTGCATTATCTTGTGGGTGTATAACATCAAAACCATATGTTGTGTGTATACCATGATGACTTAGTCAAAAGCGAAAATACGACACGGAAATGCATGTTCACTGACATGTTAATGGTGATATTCCTTCTTACCTCTACCCATTTTTGATACTCTTCAAGTGTACAAAGTCAGAGACAGTAGCCAGTATAAGAATTAAGAATCAGAAAGGAAGGATAATTTTTTAGTTTGTGAGACTATGCAAGTCTCAAAGGAGGGAATGTTGTATAAAATTATCCTATGGGTTGTAGACATCATGATGAGAGAACGAGTTTGAAACTGTAAAGCATGTATTCATATAACCTTAATCATAATCAAGTAATACACTGAAGTTATTCCTAACCATAATACTCCTATAACATTTTAAATAACAAGTTTAACTAATACTATTAACATACTGAAGCTATTCTACCAGAATTCCCCCTACGTGCGCTCTGTATCCCTATGTCTCTGTTTGCTGCCCTGTGTCTCATTTTGTTGCACTGTGTCTCATGCTGCCTTAGCCTAGGCCTTTTGAGTCGGCCTTGAGGCTGCAAGATAACGCTTACACAGGGCGAGCTCTACTCATAACAACCAGTAGGAGAGTGCAGGGGGGCGAACGATATTTAACCCATGCACAATGTATGACCTGTGATCACTCTATACTGTACACCCCTGAACTTTCCATAAACTTAAGGTGAAAAGTTCGTTTGGGGTAGTGTTGTGTCAGCATTTTGGAGGGGTATAAGTAAGAGAGTTCTACCTTTGTTCGGGAGTGCGATCGTGCGATCCACTCAGGCTTTGCGCTATGTAGTCATTAAAGGAATTTTTGCACGGAACTCTGCCGGACTTTTGAGCCTTCTTTTTGGGAGAAGTTTTTGACTTCAGCACTTATAATGGTGTATTTTTGTTACGTTGTGGGCAAGATGTTTGGACTTAATTTCTGGCCCGAGTCTGAATATCTGCCACGACAGTTGACTGGTAAAGAACACAGGCAATAGTTGAGTGATCTGGTTGTTATGGTGTAGCATAAGTTACCTGCAGGTTCAGTGATCTGGTTGTTATGGTGTAGCGTAACCTACCTGCAGGTTCAGTGATCTGGTTGTTATGGTGTAGCGTAACCTACCTGCAGGTTCAGTGATCTGGTTGTTATGGTGTAGCGTGACCTACCTGCAGGTTGAGTGAGCTGGTTGTTATGGCGTAGCGTAACTGCAGGTTGAGTGAGCTGGTTGTGTTGGTGCAGTGCTGCCTACCTGCAGGTTGAGGGCGCTGGTGAGGTTGACCTTGGGCAGGGACATGGCTATGCTGGTGGTGGCTAGTTTGCTGTGCCAGCTCTGCAGCTGCTCCAGGGTCAGCAGCTTGTCCAGGCGCTCCAGGCCCTCCACGTGGAAGGGCAGCAGCAGCAGCATGCTGGACTGGCCCCCCCACAGGCCCACCTCCAGCACCTGGACCATGTTCTCCACGTCCTCGTAGTGACGGTACACACCTGTGGGAGACACATGCAGTACCAGTGATGAATGAGTGGGTGAGTGAGTAGATGAGTGAGTTGATGAGTGAGTGGGTGAGTGAGTGAAAGTGGGTGGGTGAGTGGGTGAAAGTGGGTGGGTGAGTGAGTGAAAGTGGGTGGGTGAGTGAGTGAAAGTGGGTGGGTGAGTGTTATTGAGTTGGTTATATGGTTATATGTTGTCATGCATAATGCATAGAGTGTTACAGTATGTTATTATTTTTATTTTGCTTTGGAATCCTGTAAAAGAACAGTCATGCTTATAAGGCCATTTGAATTTGAATAAGTGAGTGAGTGAGTGAGTGAGTGAGTGAGTGAAAGAAAGAAATGGTGAGTGAGTGGATGAAAGAGAGAGTGAGTGAGTGGATGAAAGAGAGAGTGAGTGAGTGGATGGATAAAAGTGGGTGAGTGGGTCCATGTTGACTAATGGGGAGTATAATTCCAGCCATTCTGGGTCCAGGTAATTTAGTCTCAAGCTCATCCTCAAGCAGAAGAAAACTACAGGTCAAACACAAATGGACGGCCAGCTAGATGAGGGCATTTAAACTGACAAAAAGTGGATTAAAATTACAGATGACAAATAAGGGAACTTAAGCATGGATATCAAGTTGGCCAGATCTGCAGGAACTGATACTGGTGCTGAACCTACCATGGGCTTATACTGCCCTACACTTAAAGTGTAAAAAATAAGGTAAAATCTGAAAAAAGATGTTATGACATTTTCACATTTCAAAATCAGTGTTATAAGACACATGAGATCCCTGATGCTGGGGAATACTGAAATAATATGAGAAGGTCTCTTTAGAACCATTGATATTCTCCAGTGGATGTGAGAAAAACCATCTGACCCGCCATGACCTTGATTCAGACGGAATTAAAGATGACACTTCTAAGTGGAAGGTGTGAGTGGTGTGGTGAGAGTATCACACAGCATTCAGAGCAGAAACATTTTTTCATATATTCCAAGCGCAAATCATGCACTTATATATTTATTACGCTCTCAAGCACCACATCAAAAGTTTAAAAGTCCTCTCGCCACTCTCACAAAGGTTAGCAACATAAATGTTAACAGCTTTGCTTTAGAAATCGAATCAAAGGCGAGGTGAGACACCGACCGGTGTGTGTAGAAGCTGAAAAGGCCGACATGATTTAAACGGCTAATATGTTTTTTCTACCTTCACCGTTGTTTATTTCCCAGGACAACTGCCAGGCAATTCTTTTTTTTCTCTCTCTCTCTCTTGCCATATTGCTAAAAAGTCCAGCATGAGAAGAAACAACATCAATTTTTTGAAAGATGGATCAATGAAACCATGCGGCTCTGGGCCAGAGAGGAAGTCTACAGAAAAGTGGCCTAAAGTGTGCTCAGTGTGATTTCGCCCAACTCCTAAAAAAAACAAAACAACAAAAAAACACTTTGCCCACAGAATCTTTAACAAAAAATACACACCGACCGTCACAGGAAGTCCAATTTGACCTTTTTACTAAAGCGATGAACGTCTCAGGAAGAAAAAAATAAATACAAATAAATCAGATTTGGAGCAGAAACTGCATGCACACGGTAAAGGTTGACACACCTTGCATCATTTATTCTTCCATGCACTCCTCTGCATCTTAATCTGTGAGATGTGTGTACAGAGGAAACTGTTCGGCAAAGACAAGTGGAGTACTGGATGTGTTACAGATGCATAGGGAGGCCTACAAATGCATTGGTGACCCATTAGTATGGCTCATATGTTTTTCATTACAAGGAAAGCAAGTCTAAACTGTTGCTAAGTTGAATGCGGATGTGTTATAAATGTGTAAGAAACTTTGCACACTGATACATCTGAAATGCTTTATTAAAATCTTTACAATGCTGAGAAAATGTAATTACAATGTTAAAAAAGAGTGTGGACGCCTAGGATGCTGCACAATTGTGTGTCATTTTGCATTTTATGTTGGAGCTGTTTTATATTAGCTTTTCAAAAAAGGCCATCACCAAGAGGAAATAAAATTACAAGGCTGAGTTTAGGAGAGGTAGGAGGTTTTCTAAAGACCTGGACAGAGGACGTCCATGCTTATCCTTATTAATTTCACTGGCCAGTGTTATGCTAGCTATGTTAGCCCAGGAAGCAGCAAATGGTCCACTGACATCTTTAGAAATGTCGCCCCATTGTTCCTGCTGCCCATAACATTTTGGATACTAACTGAATGAAGCTACCCTTCCAACTCTGGGCCCCACGGTATAGCTGCTCCATTATGGAAGACATAATGATCATGATTATTTTGTTCAATACTATTTCATTAGATGATTACTAATTACTATTTGATTACTAAATTACTAAATGATTTTGGAAATATCACCAATTTTTTAAACAAAGGGGTGTGCTGGATTTAAAACTCAAGTTAATATGAGATTATTGCAAAATGGAATGCAGCTAATCATTCTATTTAAATTATGTTTGTTAACATTGGAGGTCATAATTGACGATTAATCGTCCCCTACCCCATGGTTAAGAGTGAACATACCTGACCGATGCATCATGGGAACTCTTGTGTACTTGACTCCTAGGAAATTACGCAGGTCTTCGCTCGACTCTGCAAAGCCTCGGTCCCACAGACCTACACACAGACGAGACAAAGAAAAAAAGACAAGAGACATGACCTCAAGAGACCTCTTTCTCTCCCTCTCTCTCTCCCTCTCTCTCCTTCTCTCTCTCCCTCTCTCTCTCTCTCCCTCTCTCTCCCTCTCTCTCTCTCTTTCTCCCTCTTTCTCTCTCTCTCTCGCTCATACAGTAGGCCCACAGCAAGCAGCACTACAGCGGCGAAATATGCGCCAAACTATTTTGAACAAAACCACAGGGTCAATTATACACAAAGATACAAAAGAGGGCAGAGAAGACATACAGAAAGAGAGAGAGAGCTAAAGAGCACATACATGAGAGAGTGAAAGAAAAGAGAGGGAGAGCTAAAGAGCACATACATGAGAGAGTGAAAGAAAAGAGAGAGAGAGTAGGGAGGAAAAAAGGGGAGGAGGGGGGGGGGCAATGAAGATTGGGAGGGTGAAATGAGGAGGGCCAGAACGCGTTATTACAGTCCATTAAACTCATTACCTGCGCTAACAAAGATGGGATTCGATAAAAGAGACTATTAGCGGGGATTACGGGCACACATGCATTTCCCGGTAGACTGTCTGTCTCTCCCCACCTCGCTTACTCATCCCGGGCGGCCACACCGGTGGAAAAAGCCGGCTTCTGCAGCCGGCCACCAAACAAGGCGGGGGAAAAGGGATGGGGTCGCCAAAGGGGTTACGACAGGTCTACCTCCTTCTGTTGTATTTCATTGCATCAGAAAATGAAGTCCATATGCTCCGCACAAAGCAGGGAGATGGAATGGGGGTGATGTCGTTTTTGTATTTTACCACAGTACCAAAACATTGGGACACAACTAGGAGCTGAGTTGGGGAGGGAAGACAGTCTTTGTCGCATGAATTACTGACTGAATTATGTCCTGTTAAAACCACATAGGCTGGCAGTAATGTGTGGTAGAGTTTGCAAAATAGTCATTGTCCTCAATCCTCCTGTGACCTCAAGGGGCATGCTAATCAGCTAATATGGTGTTTTGATGCTAGCTGCAGCTGAGATCACAGAGATCGGCATTGCTGCAAAATGACAATGACAATTTTTTTACATTTTTTACATTTTTCACACACCACACAATGCAGCGCCGGGAATGTAAAACGAAAACAGGATTGATTACACCACCTGAGTCATGACGAGAAACTGAGAAATCTGACATCGTCTGGAGGAAAAAATGCAGAGAACACACAGGCTCTCTGGTTCGGACCGCAGCCAATCCTTGCGTACCGCACCTTGGCATGCGAATGGATCTGAAAGGGCCTGTGAAAACGCGCGAGGAGGAAGTCTAGCCTTTCGCTAATTATCAGGCCCTTATGAAACATTATCCTCTTGAAACATCAGCGAAAACAAACACAAAGTTATTACCGCCGGAGCAAGTCGGGGACTGAGAAGCAGGCAAGCGAGTTCCTACTACCTGACTACCCGAGTGCCTGGAATACCTCAGAGGATTTAGTGTCATCGCAAACTTTGGCAGTCGCTCAAAAGCAAACGAGAGAGAGAGAGAGAGAGAGAGGCAACCGAGATCTCTGGATGGACCCCGAGCCCAATAGTCTGGTCTAGACATGCCATGGAGTCAGGCAACGAGTTGGATGGCACAACCCACAAAGCCAATGGAGCTAAAGAAAGGAAGCAAAAATCCCCTTATTAATAAGCATACCCTAAAAAAAAAAACAATGCAACAATTGTATCGCTACAGTCTCGGAAGAAAGAAAGAAGAAGAAGAAGAAAAACAGTCGCACCCATCCCGTTGACAAATATGAACCCAAACCACAAAAGACTGCAAGAGAGGGGGGGGGAGGAGGGATGGGGGAAAAAAGAAACCAACCCCCAGGGAGGACAGCAATGCCACCTTCCCCTTCTCTCATCGGCTACTTGATTAAGCGAGGCTGCAGAGTTCAGAGAGAGACCACAGGGCTGTTATTATAGGTTAAAATGGGCGTGCATTTGTTGGCGGTTTATATTTTCGCCTTTGTTGCGCTTATCTGTAAACGGGGCTGCGGGCAGGCTGCAGTCAGTGTTGAAAACCAGCTCTGTTTCTCATGTCTCTCTCTCTCTCTCTCTCTCTCTTCCTTTGCATTGTTTGTTTGTCTCTGGCACAAACAAAGGCTGAATTAATGAATAAGGGTGGACTGCATTTCTCTGGGTAGGCCATACCCAAGATCCCCCCACACTGCATGTCAATCTGTCCCTATTTCTTTCTACTGCTCTACCTTTCTCTCTCTCTTTCTTTATCTCTCTCACTCTCTGACCTGCAATAGACTCTCTCTCTTCTTTCTCGTACTCTCTGTCTATCTCTCTCTCTCTCTGTGTAATTGACTCTATTCATGTTGGTCTCTCTATCCCTCTCTTTCTCTCTCTCTCTCACTCTCTCACTACCTTGATGTTAATCTCTGTCCTCTTTACTCTTCTAGCTTTCACACGTCTCTCTTTCAAACCCTCCCTCCCTCCCTCTACTCTCGCTCTCTCCTCCACCATCTCCTCCTCTCCTCTCAAAGCCTCAGTGTTGAATGTGCTCTTTGCTCCTCTTGTACCCTGCCCCTCAGTGTTGAATGTGCTCTTTGCTCCTCTTGTACCCTGCCCCTCAGTGTTGAATGTGCTCTTTGCTCCTTTTGTACCCTGCCCCTCAGTGTTGAATGTGCTCTTTGCTCCTCTTGTACCCTGCCCCTCAGTGTTGAATGTGCTCTTTGCTCCTCTTGTACCCTGCCCCTCAGTGTTGAATGTGCTCTTTGCTCCTCTTGTACCCTGCCCCTTAGTGTTGAATGTGCTCTTTGCTCCTTTTGTACCCTGCCCCTCAGTGTTGAATGTGCTCTTTGCTCCTCTTGTACCCTGCCCCTCAGTGTTGAATGTGCTCTTTGCTCCTCTTGTACCCTGCCCCTCAGTGTTGAATGTGCTCTTTGCTCCTCTTGTACCCTGCCCCTCAGTGTTGAATGTGCTCTTTGCTCCTCTTGTACCCTGCCCCTCAGTGTTGAATGTGCTCCTTGCTCCTCTTGTACCCTGCCCCTCCCTCTGCCGCTTGCTTTTCTTCTCCTCTTTCTCCCTCCCTCTACGTCCTTCTCTAATTATCTCACTCTTCTTCTTCTTCTTTCTCTGTTCACCACGTTTCTTTCTCCTCCCTCCCCACCTCTTTTTTCCCTCTCTTTTTCTTTCTTTCTCTCTCTCGCTATCTCTCTCTCTCTCTCTCTCTCTCTCTCGCCATCGTCTGAAGAGCAGAGGGAAAGGGAAGTGATGCTGAAGTGCTTTTAATTTTAGCCTTCAATAATTAACAATGAGGAGCGAGCAAGGCAACAAACAACACTAGACAGCTGCTGGGGCCGCGCCAGGAGATGCTACCAATAACAATGTCGCCAGGAAGCCTTTTCAGCTTCCCATCACCACCACCGCCACCCTGATGCAAATGGCCCCGGACAGAAAAGATATAACGGCTAGTAACCGAATTACTATAGAGCCATCGACCACCAGGATCGTTACCATTTTACAGCGACGAATTACACCGACACCACCACCACCACCACCACAACCCTCCCCAGCACACTGTCGTCCTCCAGTGCTGAATTGAATTTTCTCATAATCATATTCACGTTCCTCAATCCATTGCGCGATCTAATTTGTGTGTTTCATTGCAGACTTAATGGGCGCCGAGGAAACTTTGCACAGGCTCGTACTAATTTTTGTAATTAAGTCCAAACATGAAACAAAAGGGAAATTAATTAGATTGCTTATCAACATACAGTCGGTTGTCGCCGTTGTAGTCTTCGGGGATGTCTATTGTAGAGGACTGCTCTGAAAGTCTCTCTTCTTTCATGCCTGTTTTTCTACCGTGTGAACTGACAATACATGGCATGAGTAAAGACAGCGAAGGAAACGTTTTAAGGACCATGTTAGAGCAGCAAACTGGATGACTTTATGCATAGACGTTGAAAGGAGACGGGGTTGTTTATCTTGTGAAACAAGAGAGTGATCCGCACACCATGATGCGTGATCCGTTGTTTATTTTGTGGAAAAGAAAATAACAACCAAACAAATAAAATAAAAAAGAGATGAGTCTAGACTTGAAGCAAGAACAAGGAAACACAGGGTCAAGGCGAAAGCATTCTCGAGCATTTTTGTCGAGGAAGAAAAGAGGAAGGCAGAAGACCTTGTCTTGTAGAGGCAGGAAATCAGAGACCGTGGGCAAAGGTAGATAAATAAAAAATAGCGGCCGGTCTAAATATAGAGGTTAAGATAAGATGGAGAGCAGGAGGAGAGGTTGGCGAGAGGGAGGCGCCGGGTCGAGCATACTGAGTCGGAGTCCAGCGGCTGGACACAGAGTGCTGCAGGCAGAAGGAGGTGTGTGTGTGTGTGTGTGCATGGACACTTGTTACTCAATTATTCACAGAGACATATCACAGCCCACAGGAAGATGAATAAGCCTTCACTGATAGGCCACACACTCATTACTTATCAGTGGCATTGGCTACCTACGATCGAAACACACACATGCATGCATGCACACACACACACGCGTGCAGGCACGCACACACGCACGCGCACACACACACACACACACACAAACACACACACTTCCTGGAGAACTTAGTTGTTATTTGTTGCAATGCCTTGTCATTAAGCCCGCAGACACACAATCATGAGAACACAATTATACTGTTTGCCAAGGATCCAACACACACACACACACATATAGAAATGATCCTGAGGACAAAGAGGTCTATACGCACTTAGAATAATGCATACACAGCCTCATAGCTGTTGTGTTAGATGTAGCAATACAGATAGAGTGATTGTAAGGCAACAAATTTAAACATCTCCTTTTAAACATCTTTCATTTAAACATCATCTTTCTCTCTGACGCGCACACACACGCACACGCACACTTTCTTTCTTGTGTGTAATGTAATGTTCATTAAAAAACTCAGCTGGGGTCTGGTTTGGAAGACACAGTCAATTCAACACAAAGGAAATGAACTGAATAAGAGGCAGAGCGCTGCTGCTCTCTCTGCAGGAGGTGCTGTGTTGTGGAGGGAGCCTCTCCTGCTCCCAGCCTCTTACCTTTAAACCTCAGCGCGTTGCCCAGGATCAGGGCTCCGCTCTGGGCCTGCGGCTCCTGGCTTGGCTGGTGGTCCACCATGACACCGCCGGTGGCTCCCAGAACCCAGGCTCGCAGGGCGGCCGAGTCCGACTGCCTCCCCCCTGCAGTGGCTAGCGGCACGTGGTGCAATCCGTAAACGCTGCGGGCCTTCTTCAGGAAGTCCTGGTCCGGCCCGGCGACCTGCTTGGTGAAGAGGGCCGAGGCGCCGTGGAGGGAGTATGCCGTGTTGTTGGCCTCCAGCATGGACTTCAGAGCCTGGGGGAAGTCTGCGGTTGTTGCTGCTACTGCCCCCTTCTGGCCGGAGGGCTTCAGCAGCTCCCGGATCTGCCCGGCGGTGGCGCCCTTGGAGGCTTCGCCCAGGCCGTCCAGCGAGGAGGCCAGCATCAGAGGCGAGAAGAGAGCGTTGGTCTTCTGGGCATCGTCACCGCTGCCCGTACGCAAGGCGCGGTACAGCCGCAGCCCGATGGACCAGCTGGCATGGTGGCCAGCTGAGGGGGCACCCTGCTGTAGCTGCTGGGGGGAGGCGTCGGCTTTGGGGAGGCCAACCCCCAGCAGCAGCACAAGCAGAAGAGAGAATGGAACTGGTCCAGACGCAGCAGGCAGCATGGCAGTAGTACTGTGAGAACGGAACAGGGAGGTAGGCGTGAGAACATAAGCAAAGAAGGCCAGTGTATGTATGGCACAGTCAGATAATCATACCAAAAGCTTCTCGGGCAAGGTCATGGGCAAGATCTCTGTGTACATCTTTAGATCTCATGCATTATTCAAGCTGTGCACAACTAGTTTTTATGTTTTGTGGCACGGAGCTGTCGACATTACTGAAACTGTGTAATACCATGCCATGACGTGAGATTTATGGCTACTTAAATGTTTAAAGGATAACTTGTCATAATGCCCAAAAGCTGCCTACATGATAACGGAATAATTGACTACCCGAAGCTATACATATTAAGAAAACTGAGCAGCGGGTAGCCTACTTTGTTCTCCTAAATAAATTACAGGTTCTCTGTTACACATGTGTTGTGATACAAAGCAGCCTCAAAAAAGGCTCGAAGCGCGCTGATTTATTACAGAAAAGCTGCGCTGAGTCTTTAATCTATAGCAAAGAGCTTAGAATAATTAAATCCGCGAGTCTTGCAGCTGAGTAAAGCGAATCATGTCTATTCATTCAACAGGCTACAACCTTGACATCATCATTTCAAGACAGCAAAACGCTTGAGTATGGGAGTATGCGCGTTGAATTGCGATCAGAAAGTGGAAGATGTCTGCGTAAATTTACCGTAGATTTATTAAAACGGTCCCGTTTGCTTCTCCGGCCGACCACGTCCACTGGTTGCGTGTGCAATGAAAGGGTCTTTATGTATCTACAGACGTGGCATAGGAAGTTTTTTCCTACTGCTTCCCTGAACTTCTTACGCCAGATCCTACTAGTCCATTCCAGGCATTTTCCTGAAATTTATATCATTCCACTGAAGTAGCTGCAGGCAAATTGAGCTTTAAACTAATTGCCTTTGGTACAGCAACCGATTTTCTACCTTCAACTTTTGTTATCATAGTCATTACAGTTAGCGTCAACAGTACACTTCATTTGTTGGCTGGGCGGTTTTTTGCAATAAACTTCTGCATTTGCGCGAGCTTCGACTCGGAGGAGGAGGAAGGGCCTGATTTCAGTGGAGGGGTGTAGTTACCTGGCTGGCCTGGTGGGGTCGCCAGCGTACTGCAGCGTATCGGCGCTTTGTGTGGTCGGGCTTTCCCTGAATCCCAGCCACTGGGGCGAAGGATCATATTGTTCTTCCAGCTTCCCTCACGTCCATCATGCCATACCACTCCGTTCTCACATTTCTCCAGTTTTGCGCCTTTCACCAAACTGAACGTCGGAGAGGAACTTGTTTAACATTCACACGGAATGTGATATTAGATAAGACACACACCAGTACGAATCAATAGACCAGTGCGATGCAACAGCAGACAATCGATTGATATAGCCTACAGATAGCCAAAAATGGCTGAAATTAGAAGCAGCAGTTGGGAAGAGAGAGCTGATAAAAGTGGAGGTCTGCCAATGCATCCCAAGCCCTCTGAACATGACAAGTCATAGAATGAGCCAATTATTCCCACTCTCGCTAATCAATAACGCACTTGGAGAGATAGCCATCAGCAAAAAAACATCCCAAGCACAGTGCACAAACACACACACACATACACACACACACACACACCTCAGAGAGAAAGAGAGAGGGAGAAAGACAGTACTGGATTCTGGTCAAACCACAGCTGTCAACACCAATCCACAGCATCCTAACGCAGAGAGACACACACACTTAGTTGAACAAGCGACGACCATGTATGCATGCTTGTGGACATACAGTATTCTCAAGCCTTTTCCTTTGGATTACTGTTTGTGTCAGTCACAGAAAAGCATACATACTGTACACTCATAGACAAAAACTGAAATACACTTTGTCATTATTGAACACAAAAACACTGAATACATGCACGCACACACACACGAACACACATACACACACATACTCTCTCTCTCTCTCTCTCTCAAACACACACACACACACACACACAAGCATTCTGTCAAAAAACACAGAACACACACTCAGAAGCTCTCCCTGTCAAAACTCAGAACCCCCAAACAGAAGCACAAACACACACACACACACACACACACACACACACACACACATACTGAGCCATACAGTATTCACACACACACACACTCACACACACACACTCACACACACACACACACACACACACACACACACACACACACACAAGCACACACACAAACAAACCAAACACACTCACACACAGTCACCCTGGCAGGGCTGATCCCACCTTAACTGGTCAGGGGGGAAGCTGTTTGTTTGATTGAGTCGCTGGTGGGGAAATGCGCGCCTGTGTAACCGGAGAGCTCTTAACCAGCAGCAGGGGACCCATAGCCCCAAGGCCTCTCTGAGCGCATCACAGTCAATGGTCCCCATAATGAGGTCCGACACACACGAGCAGCGCAGGTGATTCATCCGAACGGGACTGCGCGCAACGTCTAAACGAGTCCCCAGGGAAACAAGCAAAGGTGGGGGGGGGGGGGGGGGGGTGCATGAGAGAAAGTCACGGATATTCTGCAGGAAAAAGAAAGATATTTTTTTCCTTGTTGCTTGCGCTCTGCTTGGCCTTTTTAAACTGTGCGCCACCCGCATATGTATTGCTGAGCCTTTCACATCCTCCAAGCTACTCCCCCACCACCACCACTACCAGGGGTGTAGTGGGCGTTGGACGCGGGGGAACGCCGTCCCCCCACTTCTTGGAGCATTGTTTTGAGCATTTTAATATGCATTTATTAAGTGTTGTTACCAGTGATAACAACGCATCACGCAAACGTCTCCAATTAGGCGTCTTTGTCATAAAATTCGTTACAAGAATGTAGCACTCCACCATGCGTAAAGACATTAAAAAACTATGCAGCTCGTCGTTCCGCGTTACCCGAAAGTAGCTAGAAAGTGGCTAGATTAGCCTACACAACTGCCGGTATCCAAATTTAGCAAGCATCTTCATGGCCCACTGTTGCAATTCCTTCGTTTGTGTTTTGCAGAAAGCAGGTAGGCTAATCCAGTGGTCAAAATGACACGATAAGCATCTGTGAGTAATTTGAGTGATTTTTATCGAGGGAGCTCCAATATAAGTGAACGGGTATACTGTAACCATAAGTAATGACCCAACGGTGAACCTGAACAACTTTAGGAAAAACTTAGTACGATTGGTGCAGCTACTTTCATCCAAACAAAAACTTTTCAAATGACTGGCACTTGCCTGCCAATGTTCTTTCTGTTATTGTTTTTTGTTTTGTTTTATTGACTGTGCACCTCTGCATTTTAATCATTCGCAATGACATTCATATGACGCCCCCTCAAATTGAGCTACAGTAGGCTACTGCCCACACAGCGTGTTGAATGCGTGTGAATTCTGCTTGTGCTGTGCTATTGTTATTGCCATGGTTTACGTGTGGTAATGAATGAAGCCTTGCCGCGGCATGTTATGCGTCAAGGAGATTAGACTACGCTATTACATAGGCTACTCTACATTATGGTTTGTCAACAAAATGAAAAGCTACAGACCACTTTGGTGGAAAAGTGTAGTTTTGGTGGAGACATTAGGCTACATTTTGAAGCTATTCCATGTCATTTAATCATTCCATGTCATTTAATGTCGTTTTTTTTAATTCGGTTTCATGTTCATGAAAGCTGGTAAAAATTTGGCCTTGGCCTTATGCACCGATGTATGTGGAGGTGCGAGTGTGACAGTTTTTGCAATGACGTCATAAAAATAGCGTCCCCCCACTTTAAAAATCCCCACTACACCACTGACCACTACTACCACCAACCTCCACCCACACACCAACCTCC
>NW_027468640.1:11084316-11096816 GCF_046254945.1 Alosa pseudoharengus
ACTGTAGCTTGTACATGCACACAAACACACACACAATGACACACTCTCACACACGACACACTCTCTCACACACACATACACACACACACACAGGCACACAAATGTGCATACACACACACACACACACACACACACTGACACTCACACAGACACTTACTCAGTGGCTTTTCAAAGCTGGCAGGGTTAACTGGAGCAATTAATTGGGCCGCGTGAGTCAGTGATGAGTGCAGGGCTGGAGAAGTGGCGGGGCACGGAACAGGCACGGAACGGCACGGAACCGCACGGCAGCGGCGCTGACAGCTGTCTTTATGGAGAACCAAGCAGAACACACCCAACCCCAGCCTGCGCACTTACACCCACTCACTCAGGATGGAGGGAAGAGGAGGAGGAGAGAGAGAGAGAGAAAGAGAGAGAGAGAGAGAAAGGGAGAGAGATATGGAGATATGCCTTTATGGAGAACCAAGCAGAAACACTCAGAGAGAGCAGAGAGAGACTCACACTCACAGAGAGAGAGAGAGTGAGAGGGAAGGAAGGAGGAATAGAGAGAAAGAACACTACCCATGTTTGGATGCACACTTTTTTCTAAGTCGGATTGAAATGATTCTGATTGAAGATGTCGGACCAACTGTTACATGGCACAATAATCTAATCCGATCAGGTGTTTATACACCAACGCACTTAATCGGAGTGACATGCACAAATTTCATTCTGATCGGTGTGGGGTTTAAAATCTGCTCAAAATACAAATCTACCGTCTGCTCAGCACAGTAGCAAGGCGACAGCGTGAAGCTAACCCATGTTTATTCATGCCAGAAGTAAGGAAGAGAGGCAAGCAGAAGAAAGTGCCTTTTTGGGGGTCATTGGTATGCCACTTTGGTTTTAGGTCTTAGAAGTTGGCATCATAATTGGCTATGCTGTGGTTGGGATGTTCAGCGGTAGTGTCATTGTTTTTGTGAAATAATAATATTAATAATAGTGCTGTTTTCATGGACTAATAGTGTGTTCCTGACAAGCAATGAGCACAAAAACATTCTGCAATCCCATCAGCCCGGTGTACATGCATGATTGTTTTCTCATTGGAATGATGTCATCCAGATGTCATTTGCACGACCGTTACGAAAATGACCAGATTACCCCTCGCACACATAGGAGGGTGCCTCAAAGTCGAAAAGAATCTGAACTAGATGTACCGCAGAACGGTACAAAATATGACCGCCGCCCAGTCCAGCACATTTTTTCCACAAAAATAAATCACGCTGATTCAAATTTTCTCACTAAATTATCCACACTCAATTCTCACTGATATCTGCTAGACAACAAGTACCAAAACATGATTAGTTCATAGATTTCACATGTAAAATTCATTTTATACAACCCCACCTCCATCTTGCCTGTTCATAATTCTGAGAAATTCTTGAATTGTGTGCATGAGTGCATGTACATGTTTATGTTATGTGTGTGTGTGTGTGTGTGTGTGTGCTTGTGTGTGTGCCTGCGTATGTGCCTGTGCATGCAAGCGTACATATGTCTACTGTGTGAGTATGTGTCATACGTATGATTACTGTGAATGTATGTGTGTGTGTGTGTATCTGTTTGTGCACATGTGTGTACATGAAATGGGTTAACATGACCCCTGGAGGCAAACATACGGAAAAAAATGGTCATCCTAGTCCCTACAGTTCTCAAGATATTCACAGAGAACTGTGTCTGCCCTACCCTCCTTTTGGGGGGTCCAGTCCAGCGGGGGGGCTACAGATCAAAACGAAAAACGACGGTTCCATGCTATCCATGTGGGGTTACATGCCCACCAAGTTTTGTGTACCCCGGTCTTTCAGTGTCCCGGGAATCCTTGTTGGTGTACGTCACTAAATGTACACATACATTATTTTATTGTAATGCCACCCATGAACGAAAGTACACAAAACTTGGCATGCATACGGAGGGTGTCATAATGATCCTACACTTTTAATTTCGTGCAGTTTTGACCTTGTTACCCAGAGATATTGTGATGAAAACACCTAATTTATTGCTTTTTAATTTTTAACTAGGTGGCGCTATACATGAAATAAGTGGTAATGGGATGGGTTGACATGCCCCCTTAAGACCAACATACATAAAAAAGGTGGACCTCCTAGGCCCTACGGTTCTCGAGATATTCACAGAAAACTGTCTCCGGCCACCTACAGGCCAGTTGGTGTATAGTAACATAAATTAATTTATTGTGTGGTCCCCCATGAACGGAATTCCACGAAACTTGGCGTGCATACAGAGGGTGTCATAATGATCCTACACTTCCAATTTTGTGCAGTTTTGACTATGTTAGGTCACAGATACCTGCGATTACAACACCTCATTTTTACTTTTTTGTGTTTAACTAGGTGGTGCTATACATGAAATGAGTGGTTATGGAATGGGTTGACATGGCCCCTTGAGATCAACATACAAAAAAAAATGGTCCTCCTAAACCCTACGGTTCTCGAGATATTCACAGAAAACTGTGTCTGCCCTACCCTCCTTTCGGGGGGTCCAGTCCAGCGGGGGGGCTACATATCAAAAGGAAAAACAATGGTTCCATGCTATCCATGTGGGGTTACATGACCACCAAGTTTCGTGTACCCCGGTCTTTCAGTGTCCCGGGAATCATTGACGGAAATTTGGGCATGCGAAAAAGAAAAAAAAAAAAAAAAAAGAAAAAAAAAAAAACCTATATGACCGCCGCTTTGCTGCGCGGCGGTCATAATAAGTGTACACATGGTGATTGGAACGGACTACACACCCCTTTCAAGCCGATATCCTGTCGGATCATCCGGTTTTAGTTCGATCAAGGTGTGTGTGTGAGTATCTTTATTCCGTTTGAGGCATGAATACGATTCTAATCTGATTAAATGTGCCCTTGTAAACAGACACTTCACCATGTGATCTGGGGGAACAGACACAGACACTTCACCATGTGATCTGGGGGAACAGACACTACACCATGTGATCTGGGGGAACAGACACTACACCATGTGATCTGGGTTAACAGACACTACACCATGTGATCTGGGGGAACAGACACTACCTAATGTGATCTGGGGGAACAGACACTACACCATGCAATCTGCACAAACACATACTCCCCTTCTCCCTCTCCCTGTTCCTCTCCTCTCCCTCTCTCCTGTTCTTCATCCCTCCTCATCCTTCTCCTTCCTATCTCCCACCTTCTCTTCTCTTCTCTCCCCTCCTCTTTTCTTCTCTTCTTGCCTTTACTGTCCTCTTCTCCCTCCCTCCTGTTCTCTGTTCTTCATCCCTCCTTGCCCACTCCTCCTCCCACTCCTCCTCCTCCTCCTCCTCCTCCTCCCCACTCCTCCTCCTCCTCCCCATCCTCCTCCTCCTCCTCCTCTCCTCTCGCTCTCTGGTCCGGGCCTGCGGCTTTGCCAGGATCCCAGCTGGTACTGTCATGTCTGATAGGCTGGAACACAGACAGAGGCTGGGATGTGTGTGTGTGTGTGTGTGTGTGTGTGTGTGTGTGTGTGTGTGTGCGCGTGTGTGTGTGTGTGTGTGTGTGTGTGTGTGTGTGTGTACAGAGACAGAAGACGTCCAGCCTGGGAGGTGGCGAGCAGAAAGAGGATACATCATGCTGCATTATGCTGTGCTCTGATGCAAACAGACATGTCTGTGCAAGTGGGTGTGTGTCTGAGTGTAATTGTGGCTGTCTATCTGTCTATCTCTGTGTGTGTGTGTGTGTGTGTGTGTGTGTGTGTGCATGTGTGTTTATGTGTGTGTGTATGTGTGTCTTTCTGTGTGTTTCTCTGTGTGTATGTGTCTGTGCGTGTGTGCGTGTGTGTGTGTGTGTGTGTGTGTGTGTGTGTGTGTGTGTGTGCCACTGCTCTCCTCTGCTCCTGAAGGTTAGCAGGTGATTTCCTTGTGCCAGAACCTCAGGTGGCAGCCATGAAACACCAACTCAGCTTCTATTTTTAGATGTACGCCTCAGTCAGCAACATAAGCCAATAACACACACACACACACACACACACACACGCATGCGTAAGCCAGCAACACACACTCATGTCAGCCAATGACATTCTCTTGTACACTAAAGACACACATACACACTCTTGTAAAGGTATGACATACATGTACATACACACTCCAATGATACACACACCGCACTGTACTTCCGTTACACAATGGAGACGTTTAGTGACATTATTTTGTTACAGGGACAAAAATGCATGTAAATCAAAGATAAAGAAACAACGTTCATTCATGTTCACACATGTTTTGATTTCTGTTTAAAGGTGTTTGTTTGACTCATCATACAGAATATCTGTTTCTGTGTGTGTGTCTGTGTGTGTTCGTGTGTGTGTGTCTTTCTGTGTGTGTCTCTGTGTGTGTGTGTTTATGCCCTGTGGGAGGCAGGTGTGCTTTATAAAACAAAACATTGTTTCCAGCCAGGAAGGGAGTACAGAAAGAGTGGGTGGGGGAGAAAGAAAGAGATAGAAAGGTCTAGAAAGGAGAGGAGAGAAATTTAGAGATTGAGGTTACTGTCATCAACTACCTAAATAATTCCCTTGTTTATGTGAATAAAATTAATTGAAAGGAAGAGTAATTAGTGACTAATCGTTTTTATTTGGCCCCACAAACTGTTCCTTTGAACAGAGGACTAGAGGTGGAGAGGAGAGACGACTCCTCTGGAGCTAGGCATTTTGAACTACTGACAAA
Organism: Alosa pseudoharengus; assembly: GCF_046254945.1. NCBI lineage: Eukaryota > Metazoa > Chordata > Actinopteri > Clupeiformes > Clupeidae > Alosa > Alosa pseudoharengus. The sequence goes on from NW_027468640.1 coordinate 11,089,021, forward strand.
GTGCAAACATGACATACCAAAACAATTACCAACCAAAACAGACCCCCAGTACACACACACACACACACACACACACACACACACACACACACACACAAACACATACATACATACTGTACACACACACAATCACATATACAAAAATGGCAAAAGAAACCCAAAAATCATTGGTAAGTATATGTCAATTTCTTTAAGGGACTGTTCGTTATTTATAAAAGGGGCCACCGGAGGGATTTTGAGTGCTTCAATCAAAAGTTGCATGACCCTCCCCTGCCTGCTAGAAATTTTTCAACGACCCTCCAGCAGAATTTTCAAAAAAGACATGACCCTCCCGACCAATTGTCGATGCCTTACGCCCACGCTCTTATGCGCTATGAAAACACACTGCTGACTAGGCTTCTTGGATTTTCCCTGGGAATCAATAAAGTATCTATCTATCTATCTATCTATCTAGCCTACCGTTCTAAAATCAACCTCTGCTTTTGGATCTTACACATCACACTTCACCAAGATGGTGGCCATTTCAGTAGATTTACTAACATTGTTGTGGAAACACAATAAGCATGGAAACTAAATGCACACTACCTGCAACTGCATTAGCCTACTTGAAATAAGTTAGGCCTACTCCTCTAGTAAGTATTCACATGAAATAGGCTAAAACAATAAAACATTGAGACCATTCAACAAAGCACACTGGGTAATAACAAATTCAACACATGAACTGGTTGCTATGGACTCGTCTCTAGGCTTCCTCAGTCATTGTAAAGCTGCCGAAGCTGAACATTATCCAAAACTTCATTTCTCAGACAAGCGTCAATTTGGGAGCTTGCATGCTACCACTCCTTCCTTCTCAAATGACTTGAAAAGGCTGTTTGCACAATTTCACAAATACCGTAATCACAGGGACCGAAACATATACCAAACATGCCAACTTGTTCCAGGTTTATCACGTATTTTAACTTTTCCCCGCTGTCTTTCCGTTTTAATATTTTTCCGTAGAATATCCCATATTACTGTAATACTCTCATAACATTAGTCCTGCCATCTGGCCTGTCTCTGTGTTGTCCTGTTGTTACCCCCTTGCCCTTCCAGTGAAACAGATGTATTCAAATCATCGTTTTGCTTGCTTGAATGCGAACTTAGAGTGATGTTAACCTATTTAAGTTAGCGGCGTGGTTGTCGTGAGAGCACGATTCATTGGCGCTTGCAGTGTTAGGCCATATGTCTACGTGCGCACCTGCCTACCACCAGGATGGACAAAGAATTTCCCTGTTTGTATATTCACTCCAAGTTGGCCTACCATAACTTACCAACTCTACACTGTACACCATAAACTGGCTATTTATATGAAATAACCAAATGTATTTGTTCAACTTTATGAAGCAGAATTACGCACTGCTACTTGGAACATAACACATTTTGTTTGCGCAGGAGAGAGAATGACAGCAATTAACAAATTGCACTTGTTGCTGGTTACCAATAAATACTATATATTTTTTCTGCAAACAACAAAAACAGAAAGGATGGAGACAGCAAAGCTAGAGATGGGCAGGAACAAGGTCAATTGGTAGAAATGCTTGTCAAAACGTTAGGAGCTGGATGTGTGGATGAATGAAGCACAAGTATGCTTTACTATGTTACTGTAAGCATGCACACTGTTTAAAGTTAGGCTACACGGTAAACTACAAGTAAATCAAAGGTAAATTTAGCTTTTTTAGGGCTGGATAAAGTTTACCAAATGAATATAAGCTGTTAGGCGTGAATAAAGTAGGCTACTTTGTTGCTCCAACCCTTCCAACGTTAATGGGGACGAATGTTGACATTTTCCGTATTTTGCGTGAGAAACCCAGGAAATCTCCCTTATTTTCAATGTTTAATGTTGACAGTTATGGAACGAAAGATAACGTTATATGGTGACAATCAATCAATGACAAACAATCAAACAAGCCACTTTGATTTTTTGCTGTTTTCATGAATACAAAAGATGGGTGACCCCCCACCCCTCCTAGACAAAAAAAAGTTGGGTGACCCTCTCCTCAACAAAAAATAAAAAGACATGACCCTCCCCTATTTTCCTCCGGTGGCCACTTCAATAAATAACGAACAGTCCTTAAGTCATCATGCAATCAATGTAAGTAGAAATCTAGACATTGAAAGAGGGACTGAGGGACAGACAGAGTGACAGACAGAGAGACAGAGAGAGAGAGAGAGAGAGAGATCAACACTGTCTACTATCAACACTGGCATTGGCAACACTGTTCCCATACAGTCATGCCAATAAAGCTGCTTTGAATTTGAGAGGAGAGAGTGTGAGAGAGAGAGAGAGAGAGGAGAGAGAAATAGAGAGAGGAGAGAGAAAGAATAAGAGAATAAGAGAGAGGGAGCGTGAGAGAGAGTGTGAGTGAGGGAGAAAGAGAGAGAGAGAGGAGAGAAAGGATAAGAGAGAGAGAGGGAGTGAGAGTGAGGGATTGATTGATAGCTGATGGCCGCAGGGCTGCAGTGAGAGGTGGTGGCGGGCTGGTTAAGAGCAGCAAGCACTCGGGGATTAAGATGGGCCAGACACACACCACCAGCACACACCACTCCACCTCTCCAACCAACCAACCCCACCCTATTGCCTGCAGCAGGGACATGGAGAAGGGGGGCGGGGGGGCAGAGAGAGAGAGATGAGGAAAGCAATAGGGGAACCAAAGTATGCATTGATAAACACATAGATAGATAGATAGATAGATAGATAGATGGATAGGTAGATAGATAGATAGATAGATAGATAGATAGATAGTAATGGAAGGATGCATAGATATAGGAATGGAGAAGAGAGAAGATGATGGAAAAAGAAGAATAGAAGAGAGAATAGAATAGATGCAGAAAGAGGAATAAAACAAGAGCAGGAGGGAGAGAGGGAGAAGTAGTGTGTGATTGTGTGTGTGTGTGTGTGTGTGTGTGTGTGTGTGTGTGTGTGTGTGTGTGATTGTGTGTGCTTGTGTGTGTGTGTGTGTGTGTGTGTGTGTGTGTGTGTGTGTGTGTGTGTGTGTGTGTGATTGTGTGTGATTGTGTGTGTGTGTGTGTGTGTGTGTGTGTGTGTGTGTGTGTGTGTGTGTGTGTGTGTGTGTGTGTGTGTGAGCAGGGGCAGACGAGTCACCGTAGAGCTGAAGAAAAAGTCAACAGGTGATGTCAACAGGTGATGTCAACAGGTGATGTCAACAGGTGATGTCATTTATCCAAATAATGACTGGAGCGACCGGAGCCCCCCACATACTCTCCCACTCAGGGCACAGAGACCACAGCTCATAAACAAGAGAGAGAGAGAGACCACAGCTCATAAACAAGAGAGAGAGAGAGACCACAGCTCATAAACAAGAGAGAGAGAGAGACCACAGCTCATAAACAAGAGAGAGAGAGAGAGAGAGACCACAGCTCATAAACAAGAGAGAGAGAGACCCCAGCTCATAAACAAGAGAGAGAGAGAGACCACAGCTCATAAACAAGAGAGAGAGAGACCACAGCTCATAAACAAGAGAGAGAGAGAGAGAGAGACCACAGCTCATAAACAAGAGAGAGAGAGACCCCAGCTCATAAACAAGAGAGAGAGAGAGACCACAGCTCATAAACAAGAGAGAGAGAGAGACCACAGCTCATAAACAAGAGAGAGAGAGAGAGAGAGACCACAGCTCATAAACAAGAGAGAGAGAGAGAGAGAGAGACCACAGCTCATAAACAAGAGAGAGAGACCACAGCTCATAAACAAGAGAGAGAGAGAGACCACAGCTCATAAACAAGAGAGATAGAGAGACAACAGCTCATAAACAAGAGAGAGAGAGAGACCACAGCTCGTAAACAAGAGAGAGAGAGAGACCACAGCTCATAAACAAGAGAGAGAGAGAGAGAGAGACCACAGCTCATAAACAAGAGAGAGAGAGACCCCAGCTCATAAACAAGAGAGAGAGAGAGACCACAGCTCACCACAGCTCGTAAACAAGAGAGAGAGAGAGACCACAGCTCATAAACAAGAGAGAGAGAGAGAGAGAGACCACAGCTCATAAACAAGAGAGAGAGAGACCCCAGCTCATAAACAAGAGAGAGAGAGAGTCCACAGCTCATAAACAAGAGAGAGAGAGAGACCACAGCTCATAAACAAGAGAGAGAGAGAGAGAGAGACCACAGCTCATAAACAAGAGAGAGAGAGAGACCACAGCTCATAAACAAGAGAGAGAGAGAGACCACAGCTCATAAACAAGAGAGAGAGAGAGAGAGAGACCACAGCTCATAAACAAGAGAGAGAGAGACCACAGCTCATAAACAAGAGAGAGAGAGAGAGAGAGACCACAGCTCATAAACAAGAGAGAGAGAGACCACAGCTCATAAACAAGAGAGATAGAGACCACAGCTCATAAACAAGAGAGATAGAGACCACAGCTCATAAACAAGAGAGATAGAGACCACAGCTCATAAACAAGAGAGATAGAGACCACAGCTCACAAACAAGAGAGGGAGAGAGACCACAGCTCATAAACAAGAGAGATAGAGACCACAGCTCATAAACGAGAGAGGGAGAGACCACAGCTCATAAACGAGAGAGATAGAGACCACAGCTCATAAACGAGAGAGATAGAGACCACAGCTCATAAACAAGAGAGATAGAGACCACAGCTCATAAACAAGAGAGATAGAGACCACAGCTCATAAACAAGAGAGGGAGAGAGAGAGAGAGAGACCACAGCTCATAAACAAGAGAGGGAGAGAGAGAGAGAGAGACCACAGCTCATAAACAAGAGAGGGAGAGAGAGAGAGACCACAGCTCATAAACAAGAGAGGGAGAGAGAGAGAGACCACAGCTCATAAACAAGAGAGGGAGAGAGAGAGAGAGACCACAGCTCATAAACAAGAGAGGGAGAGAGAGACCACAGCTCATAAACAAGAGAGGGAGAGAGAGAGAGAGAGACCACAGCTCATAAACAAGAGAGGGAGAGAGAGAGAGACCACAGCTCATAAACAAGAGAGGGAGAGAGAGAGAGACCACAGCTCATAAACAAGAGAGAGAGAGAGAGAGACCACAGCTCATAAACAAGAGAGGGAGAGAGAGAGAGAGACCACAGCTCATAAACAAGAGAGGGAGAGAGAGACCACAGCTCATAAACAAGAGAGGGAGAGAGAGAGAGAGAGACCACAGCTCATAAACAAGAGAGGGAGAGAGAGAGAGACCACAGCTCATAAACAAGAGAGGGAGAGAGAGAGAGACCACAGCTCATAAACAAGAGAGGGAGAGAGAGACCACAGCTCATAAACAAGAGAGGGAGAGAGAGAGAGAGAGACCACAGCTCATAAACAAGAGAGGGAGAGAGAGAGAGACCACAGCTCATAAACAAGAGAGAGAGAGAGAGACCACAGCTCATAAACAAGAGAGGGAGAGAGAGAGAGAGACCACAGCTCATAAACAAGAGAGGGAGAGAGAGACCACAGCTCATAAACAAGAGAGGGAGAGAGAGAGAGAGAGACCACAGCTCATAAACAAGAGAGGGAGAGAGAGAGAGACCACAGCTCATAAACAAGAGAGGGAGAGAGAGAGAGAGACCACAGCTCATAAACAAGAGAGGGAGAGAGAGACCACAGCTCATAAACAAGAGAGGGAGAGAGAGAGAGAGACCACAGCTCATAAACAAGAGAGGGAGAGAGAGAGAGACCACAGCTCATAAACAAGAGAGAGAGAGAGAGAGAGAGAGAGAGAGAGACCACAGCTCATAAACAAGAGAGAGATAGAGAGAGACCACAGCTCATAAACGAGAGAGGGCGAGAGAGAGAGAGAGAGATAGAGAGATAGAGAGAAAGAGAGACCCAGCTCATAAACAAGAGAGGGAGAGAGAGAGAGAGAGATAGAGAGAGACCACAGCTCATAAACGAGAGAGGGAGAGAGAGAGAGAGAGAGAGAGAGAGAGAGAGAGAGAGAGAGATAGAGAGATAGAGAGAAAGAGAGACCCAGCTCATAAACAAGAGAGGGAGAGAGAGAGAGAGAGATAGAGAGAGACCACAGCTCATAAACGAGAGAGGGGGAGAGAGAGAGAGAGACCACAGCTCATAAACGAGAGAGGGAGAGAGAGAGAGAGAGAGAGAGAGAGAGATAGAGAGATAGAGAGAAAGAGAGACCCAGCTCATAAACAAGAGAGGGAGAGAGAGAGAGAGAGATAGAGAGAGACCACAGCTCATAAACGAGAGAGGGGGAGAGAGAGAGAGAGACCACAGCTCATAAACGAGAGAGGGAGAGAGAGAGAGAGAGAGAGATAGAGAGATAGAGAGAAAGAGAGACCCAGCTCATAAACAAGAGAGGGAGAGAGAGAGAGAGAGATAGAGAGAGACCACAGCTCATAAACGAGAGAGGGGGAGAGAGAGAGAGAGACCACAGCTCATAAACGAGAGAGGGAGAGAGAGAGAGAGAGAGAGAGAGAGAGAGATAGAAAGCGCTTTCAGACATACGTGTAAGACCGGAGGTTCTGCCGATGTTAAACGGTGGGGCCGTATATCTGAACGACATAACCGGTCATATGGAAGTCCGAATTCACCCGGTGTTTATACTACCCCCGACCTAGTATTTCCTCCGGACATTATGTAAATGTGCTGTGTCTGAACGAGGAGTAGAACATTCGGTTAAAATCACACCTAGTGAGAGGGCGTGTTGGTGACGTTTCTTTCATGCGTCCATGTGGTTAGATCTGACTTAAATGCCAGTGTTATGATGGAGTGGCATAGTGCTGTCCAGAAAATCTCCAACCTGGAAAGATGCAGACATCACGGAGCTACTGTCCATGAGGGCATACAACATTTTGATAGAACACCTGAAGGGAACGTTAGAGACACGTTAGGCTACAACTGCATGGCAAGGAGAAACGAATTCAGAAGACTGAATCATCATAAGCAGATAAGGCGCTGAAAAGGCAGTAGCCTATAGCGACGTCGTTGACGACAATAACAGGAGTATTTAATAAATTGTTAGCCAACACGGTTTTCTGTTCATTGATAGCCTTCATGACCTGCTGAGCTCGCTGATATTTGCTGAGCATATATGCCTAGAGAAAATGAAAACGAAGAAAACCCAACTTTGTTCCAAGCTCCTTTCGTAAATGCTACACATGGGGAGAGGATGCTTTTGGAAAAAATAAACCATGAAAAAACGAACAACTTCACTGTTATTAATGTTAGTATTTTGTTTGTTGCTTAAAAACGTCTTGAGTTAGCCTACTGAATTGGCTGGTAGCCTACCATAAAGTTTGTGCATGCTCTCTCTCTCCAACGCAAACCAGATTTGGGGTTCTATAGCCTAGCTAATTCTGGTACATAACGTTGAAAACAGATAAATGTGTTTATTTGAAGCACACATACAAATACTGTAGGCTAGGTCAATTTCAAGTGCCCACTTACGTGACTAGCCTACTTCAAGTATTAGCCTTTGCACAATAGATTTCTTCTTCTTTAGCCTACATAATGATAGGCTATATTTTGTAAACAAGAAGCAGCTGTGACAGGCAGCGGCCGCATATATTCTGCGTCATGTCTCAGCATCTTGTGAACTCTACAAGCCCCCACCCCTCACTCGACAACCACACGGAGATTCTGTAATGTGCGTGTATGTCGTTCACACATACGTCCGTGTAAGGTCAGTATTAGGTCCGCAGTTTAGCATCATATCTGAATCATCCGAAGGGTAGGACCTCCGTTTGACAAACCTCCTCATATACTCCGGAGGTTATATCTGAAAGCGCTTAGAGAGATAGAGAGAAAGAGAGACCCAGCTCATAAACAAGAGA
>NW_027468640.1:11116816-11126816 GCF_046254945.1 Alosa pseudoharengus
AAGACCAGACCAGTAAGATGGCGGTGAACCTCAGCAGATGTTCCAATGGTCCTTATAAGGACTAGCCAGCTCGCTGAGCTCGCCACTGCGGAGGATGGAGGACCTGCCGGCCCGGCGCGGGACCTGTGCAGGCGACCAGCGGGACCAGCCCTGCACAGCCGACGAGAGCTGCCAGCGCTGGAGGAAGCTGATGTCGCGGAAGTGTCCGCGTCTGGCAAGAAGTTCCTGGCTCGACGCCGATGTCGATGCTGCCGTCATCCGAGGATCTCATCCATAGAGAGCGCGAACTCTCTGACGACCTTGGAACACGACCACAGCGGCCGGGTTTACACCGCCAGCTACTGAAGAACTTCCAGAGCGCCAGCTGCCGGTCGCGAGTGTGATGAAGTCATAGCTGCTAGTTCAGGAGCTTGCGGTGCTCCAGCTAGTGAACAAGAGGGTAACGTCGACCTGTAGAGCCTTGGGAGCTATCGTTTTGTGGACTGTTTGAAGTTTGAAGTGCGCACGTTCAACACAAGTCTGCGCAATGTTTTTCACGTTTTGTGTGTGAGTTCCTGTGTGTCCCGAGCCTGCTGGGAGGGTCGGGGTCTCCATTTCCTGCCACAGTGGAGCATCGTTGTGCTCGAGAGACAGCCGACAAAAGTTCTACAAGAGGGCAGCGCGAGGAGGGACCTCGACGTGGACTGCTGACCGCCTGGAGATCGGCACACTGTGGTCAGGTGGCAACGGCCACAAGCTGTCACAGTAGCCAGAAGGGGCTACCGAACGTCCAGGGGTTCCAGCGTATCCGGGGGTTCGGCTTGCAGTGGGACTGTTTGCTGCTGTTTGAGGTAGCGCAGCTGCACGGCGGGAAACCGAGGGCCCAAGCGACACCACGACCCACGTCTGGCCGGTTCTGGTGCTTGTTCGGGGGAGAACTGACGTGACAGAGGCAGCCGAGAGCCCTTCCAGCCGGAGGCTTTCCGGTCACTTGGACTAAGCACTGGGACTGACACCGACGCAGCCGCGAGCGGTGAGCTGAGCTGTCATTGCCGGGGACGACAATGGCTCGGGAGGGGGTTATGTAGCGTCGGTGGATGTACATGTTTAACGTGGAATGAGTGTCTCCCAGAATGCAGTGCGAGTGAATGCTAGAATATGTCGATTATAATAGTTGTAGTTACGTTTACCATGTTGTGTATTTGTTAGCGTGTTAGTCTCTTTGGTTGTACCTCATGTGTTTATCCTCGTGTTGATGTGTGTGGTAAACCCTTATTGTGTGTTGCCCTATGTAGTTGTCTGATTGTGTTTGAGTCATCCTGTTTCAATAAATGGCCGTCCTGGCCAAAGGTGAATCTTGTCTGAGGGTGAGATTGCTACATTATGTTTATTGGATTTTTCAAAATGTACACATACCATACACATAAACATAAGTCTTATCAGGATCTACATATATGCATGTGCACAAGTACACACCTATACATATATACACATACACATATACCTCCATGTCAAGAAAAAAAAAAAAAAAAAGAAATAAACCCTGCTTTTTATTCGAAACAATACTGTAGCATGAATCAGTTACTCGGTAGACGTCTAGGTAGATGATTTTCGAGGTATTCAGTAAATTGACCCCATAGTTTGTAAAAGCTCTCAATTTTCCCCTTTTGGCGTATGTTAGCTTTTCCATGGCTATGCAGTTGGAAAGGTTATTAAACCATAATCCCACTGAAGGTGTCTCAGTGCTATTCCATGAGGTAGCAATACAGTGTTTAGCTTGTAGTGAACATACATTAATTATCTTTTTTTTAATGAGCACCTGACAATCTTATCTCAAGTGGAAAAAGACCAAGGATGAAAATCTTAGGGCATGCAGGAAGTGTCACCGAGGTAATGTCAGACAAAGTTCTTACAACCTTTTCCCAGAATTCTCTGAGTTTTAATACGCCAGGCAAGCAATCTTCCAGCCTTTTCCCCCTGATCATAGAATTGCTGTTTTAATCTATTTAAATCTATTTAAATTACTTATTATAGGGCCTTATTTACTGAAATTTCATTATAGTGAGCTCTGAGTACAGTTAATTTATGTTCCAGGGCTGGAGTTTTATTAACTATAACCTCATTTTCTAATGCTTTAATTTCTTTTTCTATTTCAAACAGTTTGTTTTTAAGTTCCTTGGATTTGTAGCTAGTATAACTAATTATCTGCCCTCTGATATAAGCCGTAAAGGCGTCCCATTTGATTAAGGATGACGTTTCAGATGTATTGACCTGGAAGAACACATCTATATTTGTGTTGATAAAGTGAATGAATTCTGGATCATGTAGCCGTTATCAAATCTCCAACTAGGGGGTCCGTAGTATTCTTTATGGACCTTGTACTCTAAAGATAATGTGGCATGGTCAGATAGTATTATACTGCTATAGTAACAGTTCTTAACCCTAAATAGTGAAGTTCTAGAAATCAAGAAAAAATCTAACCGTGAATAAGTCCTGTGTGTGGTTGAATGACAGGAGAATTCTCTTTTATCAGGGTTATTTTTCCTTCATACATCGCAAAGGCCCAACTCTTCCATAAAGTGTAGAATTACTTTTCTCCTCCCATAATAATTTCCCCTCTTAATGATGCAAGTGACAGAAAAATACTGTTATGTCTGGGTCATCCTTATTAGACCTGTCGGTTGTCGTATAGGACCTTGTTCTTTTTCCGTGCCGCGTTCATCACCCGCACTTTATCTTTGAAGTTCCAGAACTTAGCAATTAATGGTCTGGGAGCTGACGTGGGGTTCGTTGAACCGAGTGAGTTCGTAGGTATGCGCTGCGCTCACTCGATCCGCACCAGAGTAGGAAAGTTCTCATTCCCAAGGACGTCTGGTAGCAGTGTTCACTTCAAAATCGTAATGTACTGTAACGATTTGATAGCGACACACACCAGTTGTCCAATCAAAAGGTTTATTTGCTGAGAACGAGAGCAGGGACCCAGATCAAGACCACAATACACAAGGGGCAAGTCAAGCACACACACACACTACACATGCAGGGGAGGACGCAGCCCCCCACACAAAAAGGATCACACACGAGGGAGAACTAAAAGGGAAACATGTCACAATAAAGACGCTAACATTACACTCAAAACTAAGGAGAAATACAGACATAAACCCCCGATTGTTCGGTAGCACAGTCTTTTTGCGCCGACGCTACAGTACTATGCATTACTTATTACTGTCATTTCAAAGTAATTTGTTACATTATAATATTACTGTCTCTGAATTGTAAGGCATTACACTACTATTGCATTACTTTTAAGTTACTTTCACCAAAATATCTAGAAATATGGATTTGCCATTCTAAATGCAGTTTATTACGCTCAATGCAGCTCATTGCTCTTCCAATGGAGGGAGATGTGGTATAGCATAATGACTGAGCTAGGCTTAAGGCTAACAACATGCAGTAAGAATGCAATAGGCGCAGTGCTCATGATGCAAAACAAGGAACAATCATAGTCAGAATTTTTTTAAAAACCGACAAAAGTCAATTGTAAATTGTGATATAAATACTGTAACTTTAAGGCCTAGGCCTGCTCAATAGAGAGCCTAAATCAAAGCTTAATAAAGACATGTCAAGATGGTGGCCTACTGGCCATTTCGGTGCCCTAAGTGAGTGGCTTTGAGTGAGTGACATTTAAATGGTAACTCAAACACCTAAAGTAAAATAAAAGGCCTATTGTACAGACCTTTACTGTGTGTTTTTTAACATTAATTTCTGAAGAAATGCTGTTTTCTTATAAATGGTGCACGGTCACTTTAAGAGCATTAATCTTTACGTTCTCATAATGGCCTTTTGCCAGCTCTTGTTTACAAGCCTTGTTTGTTGAGTTACATTGATAGCACAATATTAACAATAATATGCAATGTTAAGTTGTTTTAAGCAGCCTTCACTGCTTTGGAAAGTATGCAATGACATGTTGCTTCACATTTCGTTTTGCAAATAAAAGTGAATTATGAGCCTGGCTATCTGAATGGATTTTTTGTCGACTTGGCATATCATGTGCTTCATGTAGCCTAAATGCTTGGGAAACGAATTATTGAAGACCCACCAATTCCATTCTACTAGTACTACGTGGTGGAGAGAACCCAAAAAGTATCAAACTTCCATGTACCATGGTGTTAGTGCATTCTGACATTGTAAACGTTATTGATGAAGAGTGAAACGCAGTTTGCAGTAAAGCTACTATTCATTGGTTACATTTGGTCCTTTGGTGCCCTACGCAAAGTGCGTGATGCGCGTGGTGGGAGCGGTGGCACTGCCAGGCTACACAATCTTTTTCTGCATTTCTATCCCTTTATTCTCTTTAATTCAAGTTCACAGCTCAAAGCTGTCATGCACTAGAAGAACATAGTTTGTGTTTTATCAAGAATAAAAAAGATTAGCGTGGCACCACTTTAGATGTTTCATTAAATGACTATTTCGCGAGGCATAGTGAGATCTTTTGGTTTCGCACACAAAGTGCACTAACTATTATGTTCTTCATATCCTTGTCTCTGACAAGCTAAAAATAATGAGCGTAGGCTTATGTCCATCCCGCAAATAGAGTCCGACTTTGAGTCTGCTGCAGCCACAGTCATCTTCAACCAGTATCAGGAGATACGTTCTACTATTTTGCGCGGATTTTTTCTCGTCTGTTGTTCTCGCGGTGGTGCTTGCAAATATGTATCAAAACAAAACAAGCGCTTAATTTTGGGTTAAAATGCATTGTAACGCGCGTTACTGGAGTTTGTACTTCAGTAATATTACCCAATTTTTTTTTTGTAATGCCTTACATTACCGCGTTACCGCAAACAGCAATACATTACAGTAATTACATTACTTTTGTAACGCATTACTCCCAACACTGTCTGGGAGCCAATTCTCCAAGAAAGTTTCAGCATCGTCACCCTCCACATTTTCTAGAAGACCGATTATGCGTATAATTAGAACGACGTGAACGGTTCTCCAGGTCATCGTTCTTCTCAGTGAGTAGTTTCACCTTAGTTTCAAGCTCAGTTACTTTAGCTATGAATTGTGCTGTTAAGTCCTCCGCGTCACTGATACGACTTTCAGCAGTGGTTAGCCTCTGGATAGTTTCTATGTCAGATCTGATGTTAGCTATGCCGTCAATAACTTCTCTGTGTCGTGCCAGACCTTCAGCCCTAAGAGAACTTATGGCTTAGAGAATAGCATCCTGCCGCATAGTTTCTGCAGTATCTGCTTCCATCGTCTCACACATGTCGTTATCACTGGTTAGCAAGCTCGATGTTGCTATGTCAGAGCTAGGCTGTGCTTTTGTTGCTAGCCGAAGCTACTCTTGTAACTGATTGCCTGGTGTTTGATGAATTTTCAGGTTTTGTTCTTGCCTTCTTGGCTTTCTCCATTTCCGGATTTTCTTTTAACTTCGAGCCTTTCCTAATTTAGAACAATATTGTGGACTTTCTAAGGGTATATTTCTTGTTCACTAGTCAGAGATCAGCAGGGTACGTCTGTCTACCTCGTTGCCATAACCGGAAGTCCATGACTGTTATTTAACCGATATCACTGAAAATGAATTACTTAAGTTACTGCTCCTGCATTTAAACCGTCTATTATTTGACAATCAATGTGTTTTCAATGTTTAGCCTATAGCTCGCCACGCTGTGGTGCCCCTGGTAGTTTGGCGCCCAGGGCAATTGCCCAGAATGCCCATGTCTTCCGCCGGCCCTGACTATTTCAGTGAGTAAAAATTCATTTTGGAATCTAAGAAGTAAAGACACATTTCCCAGAAACAAGAGTGTGCTACGGAGACCATAGAAAAACATGAGCAATTTGAATATGCTTCATATGAAGTCTTTTTTTTTTTTTTTGAAGTATATTTTTTTGGCCTTTTTATGCCTTTAATGACAGGACAGTGAAGAATGACAGGAAGTGAGTGGGAGAGAGAGTCGGGGTGAGATCCGGAAAGGACCACGGGGCGGGAATCGAACCCGGGTCGCCAGCGTACGGTGCAGGTGCCCCAGCCAGTCAGGCCACGGCCGGGGCTAATATGAAGTCTTTTAAAATAAATGTTCTACAGTATGAGTGAAATGCCGTTGCCGAATTGCTGTGCTCTTAGTTCTTTGGGATTTAAGTTTTCTGTTTAAGGTGACAATTCGGCTTGAAGATTATTTCTCCCTTTTTTAAATTGGAGAGAGCGTGGAGCGATTTCACTGGAGCGGGAGGATTTTTTAAGTGGAGCGGAGAGCGAAATTGAACTGAGCAACCTGACTCGAATTTGAGCGGAGGAGCGGCCGAGTGAACAGCCACCTGAGCGAGGAGCGGGATATTCGCACCGCTCAGCTCCGCTCACTAGCTCTGATAGACACACAGACACTCTGGTCCTGCAATTAATCTCCAGGTCCCATAAGAGGAAAGCTCTCCAGGAGGGCACCTCATAACTGACACACACACACAGGCACAAACATACACACACACACACACACACACACACACACACACACACAGACACACACACCAGCTGATGATCACTGGACCTGGGTGATTCCTGAATCCGCCATTGTGTGCCTTTGCCACTTTGGATAAAAGCATCTGCCAATTACTACTAATTTTTAACATGCCAGTGTGTGTTACATTTTAAACCCCATGCACTGATGGTACCCCTGCAATAGCAATATCTATACGGTGTATTATGAAGACATAAAACAAGATGAGATAAGATACAAAGATAGGTCCTAAAAATGTTTATCTCATAAATCTGCCTCCTCTACGCTGGCTATTTACATACACACACACACACACACACACACACACACACACACACACATACATACCCAGGCTCGATGCGTCTATATTTCTGTTGTCCCTAATAAATATTTAATATATCTAGACATAGTATATCTTGTCAAGATATATGATAAGATGAGATAAGATATAAAGATCCTATAAATGTTTAAATTAGATCTGCCTCTGATGCACTGATGACAAATAGATCTGCCTCTCATGCACTGATGACAAATAGCTAAACTATAGGCTGATGTATGTTTGTTGTCACATATAAATATTCCATATATCTAGACATTGAATATTTTATCAATATATAAAATAAGATGAGACAGGATACATAGATAGATCTTGTAAATGTGTGTGTGATATACAGTGTTGTAGAAAGTACTAGAAAGCAATACTTGAGTAAAAGTACAAGTATAGTACTAGAAAAAGACTTTGGTAGAAGTGAAAGTTACCTTTTAATATTACTTAAGTAAAAGTATTAAAGTATCTGATATATACTGTACTTAAGTATGAAAAGTAATTTTATAATACTTAATGTACTTAAGTATTTCAAGTAAAAGTAAAAAGTAAAAAGCAAGCACTTTTATTTTGAACTTTTATTGTGAACTTTATTTTGGCTTTCTTATACTAAAGCATAAAGCATATTCAGGGTTCCCATATCTTCTTAATCTCACTCATCAAATCAAAATCCCATTCTTTTCTAGGACTTTTCAGGCACAATTCTCTTAAGTTCAAAGAACAAACAGCATATTTTTAGAGCTGACATCAAAGAAAAAAACAGAAATTTCACTTTTGTATGAACTTCAGGTAAAAATGAAAAATAAATAACTTATCTTACTTAACTAAGAACAATAACTATGTTCTTTCCTGGTAGGGAGAACATTTTGGTCATTTGGTATGAGCATTTCTAGGGCTTACTCCCCAGGTCACCATCTCACTCTCTCTCACACACACACAGGCCACCTATGTCCAGCAGCTACTAATATGCCAGTCATTGGTTGAAACTGAAAAGGTGTCTGTTCATCTTCAAAAGAAGCTGGTTTTCAAAGTTTCAGAATTCAGTGCCCGGGAGTTTCAGGCCCAAGACCGGCCCACGTTTTCCATAGTGGTGAAAATTGGATAAATGAAGCAATATTTCAGCTCTACTATCCTGTTTTTATTAGTACCATGGTTCAACAATGTGTAAAGGTTATATAATAATTCACTTCAACTGAGAAGTTAACAAAAAATATTCCACTATTCCACAAGTTAACAACAACAGAAAGAAAGAAAGAAAGAAAGAAAGAAAGAAAGAAAGAAAGCCTTTGAAATGTAGCCTATCCCATGCTTAAAGAGGCACATTGAACTAATGTTTAGGCTACATGTTTTTTGCATGGCTAGGCTATATTGTTGTTTGGTGATTTAGCCTACTCCTTTACTACACCCTCTTCTGAGCAAACAAGGCATATAGGTTTATCATGTAGGGTAATTGCTCTTTCTTACATTAAATAACTTTATCCTCTCTACTTGTCCCTGTAGTCATGGCCTCCTCATCACTAATTTCGGGCTCATCATTTTCAGTGGTCGACTGGTTGATCTGCTGCTCAGTCTCTCCTGGCCTCTTTCTACCATCCATACTTCCTGACGCTTGTGTCTACTGTAGGGCCGGCTCGGCTATCCGTATCTGAGAAAACTTTTTGGAAAATTCAGTCTATATGGACCCAACCAACTCTTTTTGGGAGGGGAGAACTCCCTCACATAGGCTACAACCCATGCAGAGGCATTGCATTAGTGTCATGCACAGAATGCGGAACGTGTCCTACTTTAAGAAAAGATAGACTGACGTGACAAATGTCAATATTTTTTTCCTCGCCCGGCCCAAAAGTGAAGCGGCCCACCAGGAATTCCTCGGATTCTCCCGATTACCCACCCCGGGCATGATTCAGTCTTACTCTTCTTGGACTGAAGACAAGTCCTGCGATGCTAAATAGCCTTTCACAGGCCGCTGAGGCAGGTAGCGGAGTGTTCAGCTTCACAGAAAGCTGCCAATGTACAGAAACATTTCTTGCAAATACGGCCACGGGTGTATGACGTTATCTTCACCACTACCCTGTTCACCGAGTTCACCACTATCGTCGGGGTGGTCATCTATGATAACGGGAGGTCCTCCAGTAGGTGCTCGTGCTTCCATGGCGGTTTCAGTTGTGCGTCCTCCTCTTTTAGCAACAAACAAGCGCTGAAATAGAGCGCGCAGTGTGCGCAATGCAATCTAGGAGCAGTGATTCGCCAAACCTCCCTTATTGCAGTCGCACACATTTCTTCTAATTTTATGTTCGCGTAACGAAGATGCTTAGTGGAAATATAACGGAGTAAAAGTATACATTTTATCTAGGAAATGTAGTGGAGTAAAAGTGAAAGTTTACATAAATTTAAATAGCGAAGTAAAGTACAGATACGTGAAATTTCTACTTAAGTTCAGTAACAAAGTATTTGTACTCTGTTACATTACAACACTGGTGATATATCAGTCAGATCAGGTCTCTGTTTCTATACTATATATTCAAATATCTGAGTGGTGTCTTTGTGAAGCTCTCTCTGCTTTATCTATTATTTATTTAATTGATTATTTATTTATTTATTACTGGCTTTATGTATTTTCTAAGCATTTAGTTGAGTTTTTAGCTGATGCCTTTGCTTCTTCCTCATAAGTCACCTTAGATAAAATTGCATGCGGATGCAAAACAGAAATAAAAAGGGGAGCCATTTTTTGGGGCGGAAGTAAATGGATGAATGCAAATGTTTGAGCCATAATAAATGAGTGTGTCGCCACATATTATGCAGAGTCTTGTCACAAACACACAATATGATAACCATGCAATAATAAACCTTCATGAGCCCCCCCCACTTCCCCCCTTCTCTCTCCCTTGTTCCCCCTCTCTCTCCATCTCTCTCTCCCTTGTTACCCCTCTCTCTCCATCTCTCTCTCCCTTGTTCTCTGTTCTTTCTGTCAGTCTCTGCCTCTTTTCCCTCTCTCTGTTTCCCTCTTTCCCTCTCTCCTTCTCTCTCTCCCTCATTCCCTCTCTCTATCCATCTCTCTCTGCCTCTTCCCCCCCCCCTCTCTTTCAACTCTTTTGTTCCCCTTCTCACTCCATTTCTCTTCCACCGCTGTTCCATTTTGCTTTGATAAATGAAGCCATTTCCTGCCCGGCCAAAATTACGGTAATGATGTTACTAAACACACACA
>NW_027468640.1:11129316-11131816 GCF_046254945.1 Alosa pseudoharengus
GCTTTTTTTGCTGTATCCATCTTTTTCCATAGACGAAAACTCACTACTCGTACCTGCTCACTCAGCGCTCACGGCGCCCCCACTCCCTTTTCTATGTCAAAATTCTACGATGGAATCTTATGAGATAGGGCGCCTACTCTAGCCTGTTAGTCCTCTAAAATGTTATTTAACATTGAGGAAATGCAGAAATGATTTAGAAATGTACAACAGTAGCTACATATAGAATATACCAAATATATATATATATATTTTTTTTTTTTTTGGGGCCCCCACGGTGCTGCGCCCCTATGCGCCGCATATAGTGCATACCCACTTTTTGCGCCACTGCGTGTGTATATGAGTCTGTGAATTTATGTGTGTGTTTGTGCATGTGTGTAGGTGTTTGTGAATTCGTGTGTGTGTGTGTGTGTGTGTGTGCTACATTGTTTAGTAACAGAAATACAGCCTGAGCTTTCTCTCTCTCTCTCTGTATCGGTATGTGTGTATGTGTGTGTGTGTCTGTGCATTTGACAGACTTGATCTGGGCCACATCTGTCCCACCTCCAGTTTGTCCCCCAAACACAGGCATCGCTAGGCAGAGCGTTTCCCAGAAAGCATATCAGACAGCCATAAACAACCCAATCACGAGGCTAAACAACGAGCCAACAGGGAGAATCTTTGAGCACTAACAAACACACATAAACACAAACACAAAAAACACAAACACACATAAACACAAACACAAAAAGACACCAACTGCTCTGCTACATCTTAACTCAGCTTGCACTAACAAAAACACATCAACGCAAACACAGAAACACATCAACACAAATACAAAAACACATCAACATCAACACAAACACAAAAACACATCAACACAACTAGGAACACACATCAACAAAAATACAAAAACAAAGCAACACAAAAACAAGCACACATTAACACAAAAACACATCATTACACAACACAACACAAAAAGACATCAACTGCTGTACATCTTAACTCAGCTCGGGTAAACAATGACTAGACAAGCCGGAGATGTTTCAGCGTGACTTACGTACACTAACACAAGGACGGCCAATATATGCTTTATTTATGTTGTCTTCTGGCTTATTTTCCCACCTCTGACACATGCTCAGCCTGTGTGTTTGTGTGTGTGTGTGTGTGTGTGTGTGAGAGTGCATGTAAACAGTGTCTGTGTTTGTGTGTATGTGTGTGTGTGCTTGTGTGTGTCTGTGTGTGTGTGCTTGTGTGTGTGTGTGTATGTGTGTGTATGTGTACGTGTGTGTGTGTGTGTGTTTGTGTGTGTGTATGTGTGTGTGTGTCAGACACAAGCATTTCCAAAGGGCCTCTCAGAGAAAAATCAAACATCATCAATCTGCTGATAAAAACTCAGTGCAATTCAGCAGGGAGAGTCCATAAGGTGAGTTTTCAAAGCCAAAACGCCTGCACGGCAGAGAGCCCAGTGTGTGTGTGTGTTTGCATGAATATGTGTGCGTGTGTGTGTGTGTGTGTGTGTGTGTGTGCAGCGATCCTATTGATCACCTTAGACAGCTTGATTATCTACACTCACTGGCCAGAGTGAATCAACACAAGCAACACCAGACCGCAAGACAGCCTGCTGTCTGATAAATCTTAAGACAAAATGACATTGTGTGTGTGTGTGTGCTTTTGTGTTCATGTCTGTGTGTAGTTTTAGAAGTGTGTGTGTAGGCCTACTATGTGTATACATGTGTATACGTGAGGGCATGTGGATATATATGTGTGTGTGTGTATTTCCTTTTGTGTTCATGAAGATGTGTTCATGTGTGCGTGTGTGTGTATTTGTGTGTGTATGTGTGTGTTCCCCTCCTCTTCTCTTCCCTTCTCCATGTGTTTCATTACCTGAGGTTGAGTGCTGGTGAGGTGTGTGTGTGTGTGATTAGGTTTGGGGGGAGTTGTGTGTGTGTGTGGTGGGGGGGGGTTTGGGGGGCGTGGGACGACAAGACGTTACCGTGGTAACCCAGTGCCAGTCTCGTTAGCCCAGCAGGTGCTAATGGAGATAACGAGAGAGAGGGGTGCAGAAAGGAAGGGGGTGGGGGTGCAGCGAAGGGAGACGAACCCCATTTGCACCACGCCACTTTACCTCTCTCAGCCCCCCTCTATGCATCCTCCTTTCCCCTCCTCCTTTTCTTCACTCTTTTGCTCCATCCATCCATTTCAGTGCACTCACTTCTCTTTACTCACTCATCCCCCCCCTCCCTCTTACCTCTTCACACACACACACACACACACACACACACACACACACACACACACACCCTCCCTCTCTTTCACCACTTCCTTCCTCCTCCTTTTTATATTTCTTTTGCCCTTTTTTGATTTCTCCATCTGTGTCAAGCAGCATTTTCTGTCTGCCACTCTTTCTCTACTCACTTGCTCGCCCCTCTCACTCTTTGTCCTTCCATCTTTTCATCACCCTCCCACTTCTCAATGCCGTCGTTCGCCTGCTGAAAGGACGACAGAAAAGTAAAAATACATC
>NW_027468640.1:11136816-11154316 GCF_046254945.1 Alosa pseudoharengus
ACGCATTCTTAACTCAGGCAGTGTTACAGTAGCCTTCGGAGAAGCTTCATTCTCAACATCGCGTCATTTCCTCTTGACATACAGTAAATGGGCAGCGTCGGTGAAAACAAAACAATGTTGCTTTATATGTTCATTGAAAATGTTACACACACACACACACACACACACACTTACACACGCATACACACACATACACACACACACACACACACACACACACACACACATACACACACACACATACACACACACACACACACACACACACACACACACACACACACATACACACACACACACACACACACACACATACACACACACACACACACACACACACACACACACACAGCCCTCCCCTCGCTGTGTGCTTTTCAGCTCTGCATTTCTGTGCTCCTGGTAGAAAGGCTTCAGCCGGCCAAACTGTCTCAATAACCTGCGCAGGAGCTCAAGGTCACACACACACACACACACACACACACACTTGTCCACTTATGAGAGTCAGCGCTCTCACACACTCCACAGCAATCAACCCACTTAAGCCTCTCAAGCGCCGGCTGACCGCCAGGACCCTCCTCCAAAGCAGGGTGGTGTGTGTGTGTGTGTGTGTGTGTGTGAGTGTGTGTGTGTATGTGTGCATGATAGGACTAGTAGGGGTCAACACCCAGGAAGTGTGTGAGTGTGAGTGTCTGTCTGTGTCTGTGCTTGTGTATGTGAGGGAGAGTCCGTGTTTGTTGGTATTTGTGCATGTGTGCTAGTCCTATGTGTGGTGTGTGTGTGTGTGTGTTTGTGTGTGTGTGTTTGTGTGTGTGTGTGTTTGTGTGTGTGCGTGTGTGTGTGTCTGTGTGTGTGTGTGTCTGTGTGTGTGTCTGTGTGTGTGTGTGTGTGTCTGTGTGTGCGTGTATGCGTGCGTGTATATGTTGGCGGGGGTCATCACCTGTGAAGCAAACCCCATTGTGTCACACCTGCATCCACTTCTCAGCATTTCCGTGTCAAAATAAAAGCCCTTGTCCTCATGCCTCCCTATCAGACTCCTTGTTCCACCACTGGGTTTCTATGGCAACCCAGCACGATCAACAACAACAGAAGCAGCAGCCACAGTAGCAGCAACAGCTTTGCCAATAAAAGGTTAGTTAGTATTCCCTCATGTATAGTGGTGCGGGGGGGGGGGGGGGGGGGGGGCACGATGCAGTTATCACAAGACGGGGTAATGACATTCCTAAAATGGCTGGTGGAAATGCATTAGCGTCTAGAAATCATATCGGCCGGTGAACAAAAAGCAGTCTCTTCTCATCTCTTTGCTGGTGCTCCAGAATGGAGAGAGCTTTGAAACAGTCAGACCAGCAGAAAGAGAGACAGAGAGAGAGAGAGAATGAAAGAAAGAGAAAGGGAAAGAGAGAGAGAGAGAGAGAGAGAGAATGAAAGAAAGAAAGAGAAAGGGAAAGAGAGAGAGAGAGAGAGAGAATGAAAGAAAGAAAGGGAAAGAGAGAGAGAGAGAGAGAGAAAGAGAGAGAGAGAGAGAGAGAGAGAGAATGAAAGAAAGAAAGAGAAAGGGAAGAGAGAGAGAGAGAGAGAGAGAGAGAGAGAGAGAGAGAGAGAGAGAGAGAGAGAGAGAAATGAAGAGAGGGCAGAATCACTGCTGCACATTCTGCTGCTGTTGTCTGGGCCATTTTGTTTGGACTGTAATTTCAGTTTGGGAATAAAGGCCGAAATAAAGCAAAAACATGCACTGTATTTGTCACAATTAGAGAGAGAGAAAAGAGGGATGACAGAGAGGGATGAGAGAGAGAGAGAGAAAAGAGGGATGACAGAGAGGGATGAGAGATAGAGACACAGGGGGGGAATAAAGGAAGAGGCTTTGGAGGGAAAGTGAGGGAGGAAGGGAATGAGGGACAAAGAAACAGAGAAAGAGAGGAGGATGAAGGATGTGGTGATAGAGGAGAGGGGGGGAGAAGGAAGGAAGGGAGGGATAGAGAGAGGGAAGGAGGGAAGGAGACATATCCATGTGCATCATTCACACACTGACAAGCCCCGCCCTCGGAGCAGGGCACCACAATCTACAATCCACGCCAGCCTGCACAATGCACACACACACACACACACACACATATGCGCACGTGAGCACGCACACACACACACACACACATACACACACTCACACACACACACACACACACACACTGTTACGCAGATGCTCCTATAGCATTAATATTGTGTTGCCTGTTTGCGCTGTGGGGCGTAGGTTGTCTTGTCTCTCTGTCTCCCTCTCTAGGTCATCCCGAGTGCGGGCCGATTGCGGGGCGCGGCAGGGCCTATATAAGACGGCCGCGTTCTAGAAGGAGGTCTCTCTTTTCGTTCCTCGCTCTCGCCTCTCTCAGAGTGGAACTGCTGGCAGCGTCACACTGCGTCGTCCTCTGGCCTCGCCATTTTCCCTTTGTTTGAAACATACGTTCGTTAAGTTAGCACTCACATATACAGGCTATTTGTAAAGCACTGGTACTTTATTTATATTTATCTGAGGGGGTGGTGTTTGGTGGCGGGTTATTGCATGTTATTAGAAACAGGCCCAGGGAGTGAAGCAGACCCGAGAAGACTCACAAATCCTTATTGTCTTTTGTTTACAGTCGGGAGTCAGCTTGGTTTTCTTTTGAGTCAGTCAGTCACAGGGTTTGTTTTCTGTTTTGTTATTCTTTAGCGTTAACGCACCACCTTGTTCTGTTGTTTTTCGTTGCGCTTTATTCATCTTTGTCAAACAACGCACTGTTAACTATTATTAAGTATTATTTCTGGCTATTTGTTCAATTAAATATCCTTAAACCGTCACTTCTCTCTGGCCTTTGTTATGTTATGTTGAACCATCTCATCAATTGTATGGTCTCGTAACATAAAAATGGGGGCTCGTATTCCGGTCTTGAACCAATTTTTGGACTTATTAGTCATATTCGGATTTTTCCCGTAATGGGTTGTTTTTAGCTTCTTTCCGCCGTGTAGGTAGGGTGCGCTCCTGTGGGCGACGGTCCTGTCTGGAGTGTGCCATAGAGTAAGTCGGTTTTTTTTGTATTCCCCCCTCACTCGTCTAGTTTGTTTAACTGTCACCTTTACGACACATATTATGTTTGACCTCGAAGCGTTGAGGCTCCTTCTGTGGATGCATTATTATCTAGTACATGCGATGATCTTGTCCGTATCGCCGGCCATTATAATTTGGAAGTACGTGGTTCGCCTTCTAAGTCGGAATTTTTCGATAAACTAGTGGCTGACTTGCGTGAACTTGGAGTGCTGGATAAAGGAAGTCCTGTAAGCCCTTCTCGGCCGACTCCGGGTAAATCTGTTCCCCTTTCTGATCCTACACCTACTAAAAGTGCTTTAGAGTGGAAACGTCTAGAGCTTTGTGAAAAGGAGATAGCTTGGGAACGGGAGAAATCGCAACTAGAGGCGGATAGACTAGCAGTACGCAAGCGTGAGCACAGAGAGCATGAGTTGAGAATAAAAGACTTGGAGATGACCCAGGCTATTCGCTTAAAAGAGTTAGAGATTAAAGCTCGCGAATCTGGTGTTCATATCCCTGTCACTCATTTCGATGTCACACGAAATATTAGGCTTGTTCCTCCTTTTAATGAGAAGGAAGTGGATATGTTTTTTGCACATTTTGAACGAGTTGCTACAGTTCTTAAAAGGCCTCGCGAAGTGTGGTCAATGACGTTGCAAAGCATATTCCAAGGCAAGGCCCAGCATGCTTATTCCTCCTTATCTTTAGAAGATGCCGCGGAAGTAAAGCAAGCGGTGTTGCACATTTACTCGCTTGTGCCCGAAGCTTACAGGCAAAAATTTCGTAATTACCAGAAGCGCGACTCGTAGTCTTATGTGGAGTTTGTTCGCGAGAAGGAGATGTTGTTTGATCGGTGGCTTAATTCGCAAAATGTTACAACTTTTGAGGGTCTTCGTGAATTAATCATTGTTGAAGATTTCAGGAATTCTCTGCCCAAGAATGTAGCTACTTATATCGGTGAACACAAAGATCTTACACCATCTAGCGCGGCTGTACTTGCTGATGAATACGTACTTGCAAGAAGGGATGCAATCTCCTACCCTGTTAAGTTTCAGAGCACCGGTTACCAAAATTTTACCGGTCACCGAAATTTTAAAGAAAATTTAGTGGAATCTGTTCAATCTGATGATAATCGTGTGACTCGTTCGAAGGATCAACTAATTTGTGGGCACTGTAATAAGCGTGGACATGTTATGGCTAATTGCTTTAAATTGAAGTGTGGAAATAAGTCGCAGTCCACTCGTAAAAATGACTCTAATGTGGGTCTTTGTGTTTCCACATTCCCCCCGACGTCTCGGAAAGACGAGAATATCAGTGATGTTTTTGCACCGTTTGTTTCAACGGGTTACGTCGCTTTGCCAGGTGAGCGCGAGATGCGCATGCATGTTAAAATTCTTAGGGGCACAGCTGCTTCGCAAAGTTTCATCCTGGAGAGTGTTTTGCCATTTAATAATGAGTCTTATGCCGGTGAAAATGTCCTTGTCCAAGGTTTCGAAATGGGCTTTGTGAATGTTCCACTTCACAACGTTTCCCTCATTTCAGATTTAGTTACTGGTGACTTTAAAATGGGTGTACGTCATACTCTCCCAGTTAAAAATGTGCAAGTGTTATTGGGCAATGATGTTATGGGTGGCATTGTTTTTCCCTCGCCCGTTGTAACGAATTCTCCAATTTCTCAATGTCCAGATGATTTAAATGAGAATTTTCCGGAGGTTTTTCAAGCTAGCGTCATTACGCGTGCTATGGCGCAGCGTGAAGAAAAGACCAAGGTTGAGGATGAACTAATTCATCTTTGCGATACCTTTTTAGTGCAACCCTCACTTAATGTCGATAGTGATTTGCCGACAAATTCCACTTTACTGTCTAATGTTCCGCAGGTGTCGGTTAGTCGTGAGCACTTAATTAAGGAACAGACTAATGACCCGTCTGTCGCTTCGCTCTTCTCTGACCTTATGTCCGAAGAAGATATTGAGCATTCACCTTGTGGCTACTTTTTTTGCGAGATGGGGTCTTAATGCGCAAATGGAGACCTCTTGCGGCTTCTGCGCAGGATGAAGAATACTCTATCAGATTGTGGTCCCTACTTGTTATCGTGATCCCATATTGAGTGTTGCTCATGATCATCATTTCTCTGGTCATTTTGGTGTGACTAAGACGTCGGATCGTATCACACGTTATTTCTATTGGCCAGGTATTAACCGTGATGTTGCTAAACATTGTCGAACATGTCATGTATGTCAGATTACAGGAAAGCCTAATCAGGTTATTCCCCTTGCGCCGTTACAGCCCATTCCTGTCTCCACAGAGCCGTTTGAACACATTATTTTGGACTGCGTTGGTCCGTTGCCTCGGACCCTCACAATTATGTGTATGTTAACACGGTACCCTCATGCTGTCCCCTTGCGAAAGATTAATGCTCCAGCCATTGTTAAGGCTTTGATTAATTTTTTCTCGTTGTTTGGCCTTCCTAAGACCGTGCAGACTGACCGCGGAACTAATTTCATGTCCCGTGTATTCGCGCAGGCTATGCGTCAGCTCGCAATAAAACATGTGCAGTCCACAGCTTATCGACCTCAAACTCAGGGTGCATTGGAAAGGTTCCATCTCACTCTGAAGTCGATGCTTAAAAGTTTCTGTCTCGAGTTCGAGCGAGATTGGGATAAGGGTGTGCCGCTGGCTCTTTTCGCTATACGAGAAGTTGTACAAGAGAGTTTGGGATTCAGTCCGTCGGAGCTTGTGTTCGGCCACACGGTTCGTAGACCTCTGAAATTGCTGCAC
The DNA here is from genome assembly GCF_046254945.1 of Alosa pseudoharengus. Classification (NCBI taxonomy): domain Eukaryota; kingdom Metazoa; phylum Chordata; class Actinopteri; order Clupeiformes; family Clupeidae; genus Alosa; species Alosa pseudoharengus. Next base: position 11,142,644 of record NW_027468640.1, read on the forward strand.
GAGTCATTTTTAACAGAAAGCAAAGAATATTGTGACCCGTCTGATTATGTCTCTAAAATGCGTTTCAGGCTCAGTCGTGCATGTGAGTTGGCCAAAGACAATCTCGGGCTTTGCCAAAAACGCATGAAGCAGTAAATTTAACCCCGGTGATCGCGTGTCGGTCCTGATTCCTGTGATGGGCGCTGCATTGCAACCTCTTTACAGTGGACCATACAATGTTGTGCGGCGAGTGAACAGTCTCAACTACGTCATTTCAACCCCAGATCGTAAAAAGAAAACCACACTGTGTCACATTAATTGCTTGAAACTTTATTGTGATCGCGGACAATCAGTTCCCGAATCTAAGTCTTCGGGCAGTTCTTCGGCGTTTGATTGCGACGCTCTCGCTTCAAAAGTGGCGTTGTCCACTGCATGTGGTGCTGAAGTTGCCTCTTCGTCTGATAATCAAGGTGCCGTGGCGGGTTCCTTATGTGAAGATAAGGGCCGCCTTCCGTCGGTTGAGGTGATTGAGGGCAGAATGAAGAATTCTGAGGTTCTGTGTAACTTGAATTCATTTTTGTCGCATTTGCCTGCCCCAGATCGTGAAGATCTCGTTGAGCTTATTTAACAGTATGAGGATCTTTTCCCTGATGTGCCTCGCCAGACAACTGCAATTGTTCATGATATCGACGTGCAACGCGCCCAATTAAGCAACATCCATATTGTGCAAACCCACTTAAGAGAAGCTTGTTTTAGAAAGAGGTGAAGTTCATGTTAGAGAACGGCATTGAGGAGTCCAGCTGTAGTCCGTGGTGTAGTCCATGTTTGTTGGTGCCTAAAGTTGATGGTTCTATGCGTTTCTGCATGGACTTCAGAAAAGTCAATGCGGTTACAAAACCGGATAGTCATCCCCTGCCACGCATCGATGATTGCGTTGATCGGTTAGGCTCGGCACCGCACCGGTGCTTGCTGCCCCCGACTTCTCGCGCCCCTTTTCCATCGCTGTCAATGCAAGTGACCTGGGCGCAGGAGCCGTTCTGCTACAGCATGATAAGGATGGGTTTGAGCACCCCGTATGTTTTTTCTCTAGAAAATTCAATATCCATCAGCGCTCCTACTCTACTATAGAGAAGGAAGGCCTTGCTCTGGTGCTGGCTCTCCAGCATTTTGAAGTCTATGTTGGTGGTGCTGTGCAGCCCATGGTGGTCTACACCCTCTTGTGTTCCTCGATCGCATGCGCAACTCCAATCAGCGCTTGATGCGATGGAGCCTTATTTTGCAGGGTTACAATATTAAGGCAAGACACGGCAGGTGAAAACATAGTTTTTTCATGCACTGGTCAATTTCGAGATTTTGAGCTAGTCTGTTACTTTAGCATGTATTCTATCACACTACTACAACAAAAAAAGTCAGATTTACACATTTAGGTGTTTATATATTTATCCTAAATTCAGCGAAAGTTAGCATTCTAACCTTGCATGCACTCCCGCGACTGTGACCCAAAACATATTGTGTGTAGTACCGTTGGAAAGCTCTGTGTTTCCTGTATCACGCTATGTCATCCATATGACTTCCTTTGTATCAGCAACCAATCGCGAAAGTTCAAAGACGAGTCTAGGCTGAGAACGGAATCTCATTGGCTGTCTTTCAAGGCTGTTTTCTCAAAACGAGTTTCCTCTCCCACTCTGAGCAAGGAAACTCCACTTCAGAAGCATTTACATACACCAAACTTTCTAGACTTATGCCTAACTATATTTCGAACATTAGTACAGAGGGGTTTGTTGATATATTATTCCTAGCCTGACTTACATGACATTTTATGCCTAAAAACATGGCAAAAATCGATTTTTTTAGGGCTATTGACATCATATTCTGATTTACAGGATAACTAAAGTAGATATTCATAAATCCCTCTGTAAATATTTCAACATCTATTATCTGAACACAATGAAAACATAATTTTGAACCTGGCTGTATCCAATGCTCAGGTTTCTTGCTTTAAAATGTATGCAAATTAGCGCATATTTAATTAGATAATGCCTAATTTGCATATGTAAACATTAAATTACAGAAGAGTTGTAATACATTTTTTTCTCATATTAATTCATTATTCACCTGTAGTGTCTCGCCTTAAAATAAAACATATACGTGGGCGTGAAAATGTGGGTGCGGACACTTTGTCCAGGCTTTAAAGTTTTTAGTGGCCTTCTATAACATGGTAAAATAAATTGTGGGTTACTAAGTTAGATATATATAACCATCAATCTGTTTACACATACAACATGTGCTAATGATTTTTATATATATATAAATCATTAGCACATGTTGTATGTGTAAACAGATTGATGGTTGTCTTTCCTGCTCAGCTGCATGTGAGCGACGTCGCTGGCTTATAAGTTGTTTTTTCTTGCAAATGTTTTTCATTATTGTCACATTTTGTAAGGTAAATTGGCACTTGGTGGTGGTAGTTTTTTTTGATACTGGGTTTATATTTACCCCCCAATTTATTTTCTTAACGGTGGGGGTGTTACGCAGATGCTCCTATAGCATTAATATTGTGTTGCCTGTTTGCGCAGTCAGTCACAGGGTTTGTTTTCTGTTTTGTTATTCTTTAGCGTTAACGCACCACCTTGTTATGCTGTTTTTCGTTGCGCTTTATTCATCTTTGTCAAACAACGCACTGTTAACAACTATTATTTCTGGCTATTTGTTCAATTAAATATCCTTAAACCGTCACTTCTCTCTGGCCTTTGTTATGTTATGTTGAACCATCTCATCAATTGTATGGTCTCGTAACACACACACACACACATAAACACACACACACACACAAACACACACACACACACACCAGTGGCCACAATACACAAATCCCCCTTGAGCCAGCCAGCCAGTCCAGCAGCCTGGCAGCCCAAAGCCCAGCTCCGGGAGCTGTAGGGTGGGAGAGAGGGGAGGGGGAGCAGCCCTTGGCATGGCGTGGAGCAGCAGAGAGCTCTCCCCACTCCCTGGGACTCTGGCACGGGAGGCTGGGGTGGCGGCCAGCTGCTGGAGCACACACTGCTGCACACAGATGCACACACACATAGCAGGCAGGCAGACACACGCACACACACACACACACACACACACACAGACATACACAGACACACACACACACAGACATACACACATTCGCAAACACATTTGCACACACACACATGCATGCATGTACATACACACAAACTCTTACACATGCAGATTCACATAGTACATATCCATTTACCTGCACTTGACTTCACACACATTCTAATATGAAGATAACATGTCCTCACACGCTCACACACACACGCATGCATGCACGACGCACGCACACACGCGGCCACACACACACACACACACATTCACACATTCACACATGCTTATGGTGAAACTAAAGGCCTTCTGTGGGAAATGATGCTCCAAGCTCCCAGAGCACAGATGTCCATTCATATACATGAAGTCCTTCAGGATCGTCATGTCCTGAACACATATTCATATTCTAACACACTCAAATGATATGTGCGGCATTTCAAATTAATCATGCACACAAATAACTAACTAATTAATATTTAACCAAACATTCTGAGAAAAATAATCATTTGTTATTTGCTAAAGACTATGACCATGTGCACATTAAAAAGAACTTGCTATAAACAAACTTCAGGTGCAAAAAAGTGGACATTTTATCCGCTGCATTTGGTTTTGCTTGCTTTCACTGAGAAGTAGTATTAATAATAATAAATATATATATATATATTATTCTTCACTAAGCTACTGACGTAGATGTCTCATTGGGATCTGGTCCAATAATCACACAAGATGGTGTGTGTGTGTGTGTGTGTGTGTGTGTGTGTCAAGAGACCATATGAGACTGAGTAAGAGCTTGATTGTTATGTGTGAGTGGCTGTCTGCACATTAGTGTGTGTTTTTGTGTATGTGTGTCTGATCGTTATGAGAGTGTGTTCATGCGTGTGTATTCATGTGTGTGTGTGTGTGTGTGTGTGTGTGAGTGTGTGTGTGTGTGTTTGTGTGAGAGTGGTGGGGTTTTCTGGTCTCAGGTGTGGATTAACAGAACTGGGGGGTTGGGAGCATGCTCAGCACATCAGGGAGGTTTGGGGCGGTAGGGTTAATTAATGTCTGCCTCTCATACCTCTCACACACACACACACACACACACACACACACACACACACACACACATACATTATTCCCACTTCCCATGTTCCTACTTCAAACGCAGTGGGAGGTGTCTGTGCTGATATTTTCTGCGTAGATGATTAGTGAAGTGTGTGGGATTGTGTGTGTGTGTGTGTGTGTGTGTTTGTGTGGTTGCAGGGACAGTGATAGGGTTGTCCACAACAGAGGGATAAACTAGCATTTGACACGATGAGACAGTTGACATACACACATGCACACACGCACACACATGCATGCCCAGAAAAAAGAGACTATGGCGTAGGACAAACACCCCTTTCTTCAAATGCAAATAAGAACAAAAACGTAAATCATTGGCCAGAGGACTGTCTGGAAACACACAGACAAACACATAGGCTACACAGACACACACACACTGCTGAAACATATGATGTAGTCAGACTCCTGACTGACCTAGTTACTTTTGAACACTAATTGGGAATCAAGAAGAGTTGACAGGAAGATTTCAACCTTTCTGCTTGTATGTAGGACCAGCCATGCACAAGGGTATGGGCTAGTGGAATTTTACAGAGAAATGGACACTCTGTCTTGAAATGTAGGTTAAGGTCATCAAAAGTGTATCAATGGAATGAAAGGGTAATGGGGTGTATGGATCTATGTTGGAATGTTCCGGAGTTTGATGACAGCTGCTCAGAAGGGAGGAAAGTGGACATTGAGAATAAAGATGACACACACACACACACACACACACACACACACACAGACACACACACACACACACACACACACACAGACACACACACACAGACACACACACACACACACACACACACACATTTTTGGATGAATGAACAGACAGACGGAAGGCAATGACTACAAGCCTTCCATAAACACACACGCACACACACACACACACACACACACACACACACACACACACACACACACATGCGAGTGCAAAGTGCGTTGATTAGAACATATGGTATGAATGATGTATGCATGATGCGTACATGATGAAACTTCTAATACCTAGTAAATACCCAGCCCCCCTTGACACATAGACACACACGCAGACAAAGACATACACACACACACACACGCATACACACAAATCATTTCTCAAGGCCGCACCATTACGTCTAACTAGACCTCTCAGTGTACTTGTGAGTAAGGGGACACTCTCTCTCCCATATGTCTCTGAACAAATGCTTCTGCCCAAATGTGACACACACACATACACACCCACACACACACACACTCCCGTGTGTCACTGACTGAATGCTTCTGCCCCAAATGTGACACACACACACACACACACTGTCACACACACGCACACACCCGTATGTCACTAACTGAATGCTTTTGCCCCAATTGTGACACACACACACACACACACACACACACACACACACACACACATACACTCCCGTATGTCACTGAATTAATGCTTCTGCCCCAAATGTGCTGGGGCTAAGACGTGAGTGATTGTTCTCCTAGGAGACAAGACACAAGACCCAAACATGAATAAACATGACAGGATGACAGATAGATGATAGACGCAAACACACACACACACACACATACAAACAAACAAACAGAGATGTCTTCAATTTAGAAGACATAGATATAATAGGGAGGGGAACAGACCAGGGAGGGGTCGTGTTACACACAGACACTCACACACACACACACACACACACACACACACATACACACACACACACACACAGTCTGTGAGCTGGTGTTTTGAAGGGGAGTGTTTGTGTGTTTGTGTGTGTGTGTGTGTGTGTGTGTGTGTGTGTGTGTGTCTGTGCGTGGTGGGGGAGTTGACCCCTGCATATGAGACACATGTCACTATCAAATATTCATGCTATGGATTTGTCTCATTAAATATTCAATAGGGAGCGTTACCACACACACACACACACACACACACACACACACACACACACACACAATCAAGTTTGAAGAGACAAGGGATCACTGTCAGTCTCAAGAGTGTGTGTGTGAGTGTGTGTGCATGTGACTGCCCCATGCCTGTGAGTATGTTGCATTTGTGTGCAGATCCATGCCAGATCCAGTCTCTAGATCCATGCACATATCCACACTTTTTCACAGGTTTGACACACACACACACACTCTCTTTCTCTCTCTTTCTGACACACACACACACACACACTCTCTCTTTCTCTCTCTTTATGACACACACACACACACACATAACGGTGTTGAGAAGTGCAATTACACACCAACTGATCCCCTGTTATATTGCTCAGTAGCAGTCAAGCACTGCCTCTTCCCCTCTGCCTTTTACACACACACACACACATGCACACACACACGTGCACACACACAGACTTTTTTTGCCCCACACAAATACAGACTTTTTTTGACCCACACAAATACATTCATGTTTTTTGGCACAAATACCATATACTCAGGCATGTTTATTCATACACATACATGCAGTCACACATGGCATATTTGCACAAACACACACACACACACAAACAGCCACGCATGCACACAGACACACACGCACGCACACACGCACGCGTGCATGCACGCACGCGCACACACACACGCACACACACACACGCATACACACACACGCACACAAAGAGAGTAGAAACAGGTGAAGAGTAGAAACAGGTGAAGAGATTGACCTAGGTAGGAATATAGAAAAAGAGAGAGGCGTGAGAGAAAGCAAGGGATAGAGAGAATATGAGAGTGAGGGAAAGAGAGAGTGAGGGATAGAGAGACAGAGAGAGAGGTGAGGGAAAGAGAGAATGAGACAGTGAGGGAAAGAGAGAGTGTGGGATAGAGAGAATGAGAGAGTGGGGGAAAGAGAGTGTGGGATAGAGAGAATGAGAGAGTGAGGGAAAGAGAGAGTGAGGGATAGAGAGACAGAGAGAGTGAGGGAACGAGCATGGGTGTCAGAGGCTTCTTGAAAGCGCGTGGGACCGTTGAGCAGGGGTCTGGGGGTCCAACCCCATAAAAATATGTAGGCCTATGAACTAGACACAATTCCCTGAATTCTGGTACATTTTAACAGGTTGTTAGATACTTCTATCTAACAAAGTAAAGTTATTGATTCAATTACTAATTCTGAACCAGCTTTAATAACCTCATGATATAGGCCTAGTTAACCTTGCATGCAGTTGCAGTATCTGTTAAATTCATTTCTGTTATGTTTTGAATGCAGGCCCGGAGTGACTAATCGGGAGCTTCGGATTCCCGTGAGTTTAAAGATATGTGTGTGTTTGCGTGCGTACAGGCGTGCTGTGAGAGGTAGCAATGAAAACCTGAGAATGAGACTTTCATTGTAGCATTTGTAATCAAGTGGAATGGATTTGACATGGGCGTCAGAGCTATTATACGAACAGTTTTAAAACAGCACTGATATTTTGCCTGGCAAAAGTGTGTGTGTGGGGGAGGGGGGGGGGGTCCAAACTCACAATTATGTAATGGCTCTGTTGCCCAGGGGAACGAGGAAATAGAGAAAGAGAAAGAGGTGAGGAATATAGAGAAAGAGAGAGAGGGGTGAGGGCTAGAGAGAGTGAGGGAACGAGGGATATAGAGAAAGAGAGAGAGAGGTGAGGGCTAGAGAGAGTGAGGGAACGAGGGATATAGAGAAAGAGAGAGGTGAGGGCTAGAGAGAGTGAGGGAACGAGGGATATAGAGAAAGAGAGAGAGAGGTGAGGGCTAGAGAGAGTGAGGGAACGAGGGATATAGAGAAGGGTGGACAGATGCGTGGAGGTGAGGGAGAGAGATAGAGTCTCTGTGTCTAAGTGACTAGAAATGGATTAACCTCCCTGACCCTAGACTGCTGTGCAAACCCTCCACCTCTCAAAGCTCCCTGCTGTATGTGTGTGTGTCTGTATGTGTGTGTGTGTCTGTGTGTATGTGTGTGTGGTTGAAGTGTCCTGTCTGTACATATGTCCATATGTCTCTATGCAACAGTTTGAATACAAATGTGTGTGTGTGTATGTGTGTGTGTGTCGTGTGTGTGTGTGAGAGTTGAAGCCATGTCAAGGTCCAGATCATGCTGAGTAGTAAGTTTTAGTGATAAAAACTCGGGTTAACTCGAAGTTAACAGATGTTAACAGTGTCCAGCCCCCCCTTGACACACACAGAAACAGAACTGTGTGGGCTTGTGTCGACATACGTGTGTGGTGTGTGTGTAAGGTTGTGTGTGTGTGTGTAAATAGATTAAATTAGATCCTTTTATTAATCCTTTAACAGGAAATTACAGTGTCACAGCAGCTTCAAGACAGGCATAACACCACACGTTGACTCAAATATATCTGTAACACTTTACTTGACGGGTGGGTTCATAACACATTCTTAGCAGCTGTCATAAACTGCACATAAAGCATTCATGACTGTTTCATGAGACATGACTCAACATTCATACCAAACCTTTCATGAATCTGGAAGACAGACCGACGACAACTTGTCAAAATAAAAGTCCAACAATCGCAAAGCAGCATTGTCGTTTTTGAGTCAATGGGCTACTTCAGTGCCAAAAAGACAGAACATGGTCAAGCAAATCATTTCATAAAAATGTATTTGTTTTATGATGTAACCTTTGCAGATGATTTTTGCTACTGGAAATGTCCAACCGTTCCAGGTTACATAAATACGGGTCTGGGCGCAGTTCCCCGAAAGCATCTTAAGCCTAAGAGCGTCGTAAAGTCCCTCTTACGAACGTCTTAAGATTTGCCGACTGTTTCCCGAAACCATCGTAGCTTAAGAGCGTCGTGAAAACACTCGTAGATCTACAAGTGCTCCAGAGTACTCGTTACCGGCTAAGAGCGTCTTAACAGTACTCCTCACTGAGGTCACCAACAGGACATACAGAGGAATTACAACTTAGAATACATAATCCAATTTATGTTCCCATTCTTTATTGTGTTTACCTGTGATGAATCAGATTTTAGCGTGCAAAATAGCCTACATTTAATGGTCATAATAATGTGATGAAAAGCGGACAAAAATGCAATCAAGTTATGAAACGAGACGTTGCCAGAATAGTTTGACATTATCTTTGCTAAGTGAATATTTTATTATGAGGTAAAAAGCAGAGAAAGCAACATGTGGTGTAGCCTAGTCTGTAGCCTACTGCATCAAAATCTAAGCCAACATTTCCTCTCTTTCTTACTCAACTTCTTTCTTATCTTCAAACGTGTTCTTAAAGGATAATTCCGGTGTGATTTTGACCTAAAGTGACACTTCATTGGTAGACTTCCGAGGGCCCTGACATTTAAAACGAGACATTGAGAACTTTGAAAAAGCACTGGTATGATAAGGGCTAGAGTAGGCGCCCTATCTCACTCTTCTTTAATAATTGCTTGTTAGCCTACTTGAATATGGAGATCATATGCTCCATGCCTACCTCTGATCAGTCAGAGAGATAACCAATGAGGCCTACATCACTTTCAGTGCTCCATGACAGTTGAAAATATATGCATATTTAAGTGTAATGCAAAGATTTTGTATTTAATTAGGTGTGCCCCACCGATTTGAGGGCCGCTTGGGCCAAATATGCCAGGGCCGATTTTTGGTCCCAGTCCGCCACCCTGAGCCAGACCCACATCAAGATGTAGGGTCTGGGGACTCACCATTTGCAGTGCTCAGTCCGAGGGGCGGGATAATCGGTTGTCTTTCAAATTCCCTCTGCACGCAATAGGATAGTGCTACAACTCATGAGTCACATGCGTTTTCCCACCAGCGGAGCTAGTTGGCTAGTTCAAACTTTTGCCAACTTAAAAAAAGCTTAACTCGTGTCACGCTGTTCGCCAACAGCAACATCCATCTTCTTTGTTTTCAAGTAGCAGGGAATTCACGCCGAACCGTTGCAACTCTGCCATCAATCATTATGTTAAGCCCGCCTACAGACTCTATACACGATGTGATTGGCCTTATTGAAGTTTAATTTTTCCAGCTCGCAAGCCAACGGAGAGTTGCTAGACTACCCTGGCAGCAAATTACATTTGCCGCTAGGGTGCGTCTAGATTTCTAGGCTAAGCCCCTACCACTGAGCCGGCCTTCTTGATGAGCTTGTCCATTCTGTTTCGATCTGCTGTGCAACAGGCCACAGTGAAAAACAGAGCACTGGCCACCACTGTATGATAGACACCGCAGAGCAAGGGTTGGCAGATGTTAAATGTCCTTAGCCTCCTTAAAAAATAGAGTCGGCTTTGCCCCTTATAATATTAAGGTATAGTACACCACCTCATATGACTCTTCCAGTCCAGCTTGCTGTCAAGCTGCACACCAAGGTCTGTGGTTGGCAACCAGCTCCACCTCGGTGCCCCTGATGGTGACGATGGTGTTGATTGGGTCCTGATCCTCCCCCTCCTGAAATCCACAACCATCTCCTTGGTTTTTGTGGTGTTGAGATGGAGGTTATTGTCAGCACTCCATTGCACAAAGTTGCTCATTGTTCTTCTGTAGTCCTCCTCATCGTCTCCTTTGATGAGGCCGACCACTGAGGTGTCATCTGAGAATTTCTGCAGGAAGCAACCATCGGTGTTGTATTGGAAATCCGCTGTGTGGATGATACACTGTGCATGTCCATCTCTATCCCCTGGGCCAGGCAGCCTTTATGCTGAACTCAGATCAATATCATTATTATAGTTATGGTTATGGTTAGACTTTGTCCAAAAGCGATTAGTCCAATATTAGTCCAATGCTGCCTTTAAAAGAGTTAAGAGTTCAGAGTTAAGAGTTCAGAATTAAAGAAGCACTATGCAACAATTTTAGCAAAAATTACCTTAATTATGCAGGTTGAGAGTCGTTCTGATGGTTCTACAACACTTTCTGGGTCGTTTGGTGGATGCTTCGTCTCCCCCTATCGCTTCTCCGCGGAAAAAACGAATATGCAACTTCCTGTTCCCAGTCCGAGGAAATCTGACTCAGCGGAAGTATCCAATCACGCATCGAAAATGTAGTCAGATTGTAGTTTCTAAAAAGACTGCAAAATGGACGCCGACTTGACTTTGTTGCTGTTGAAATTGTAAGTAGCCTACCCTTGGGTGAACTTCGTTTTTGTAATGTGGTTTGATAGTCTCTTGAACAATGTGTTTGCTCGACCGTTTTATTGTAAGCCCTGTGTGTGTTTAGCTTGGTTTCTTGATGGCTAGCTCGCTAGCTAGTGGGAGTTTAGCGTAGCAGTCACTTGCTACCGAAGCTGCAGGGGGAGCTGTGTCGTGAAAAATGCGAGCCCAAATCCGGCGAAAACCCAGAAACAGCGAAGGAATAACCAGACCTGCATAGGGCTTCTGTGAAGTGAAGAGTTAAGATTGAAGAGTGAAGAATGAAGAGTTAAGAGTGAAGAGTTAAAAGTTAATACTAAAGAGTCAAGAATGAAGAGTGAAGAGTGAAGAGTCTACAGAGAAATCGAAGAGTTTCAAATACAATGATGTGTGCTTGTCATGGTGTTTTAGATACCGCCAACAACACACACTTCTACAGTATGGTGTTTCTGTGTTCTAGTTTGGATGCAAGACTTTTGAA
>NW_027468640.1:11164316-11166816 GCF_046254945.1 Alosa pseudoharengus
CCCCCCTCCCTCCATCGCCACATGTGTCAGGCATGTTGTCGTGGTAACGGCAGCGCTTCCCCCATTAGGATGCGTCTGTGTCGGTAAGTGGGGGCCTCCGATGGAGGATGATGTGCCTCCGTCTCTTTGTCCCTTTGAAATGGAGCTTTGAAATATAAAAAAGACAGAGAGAATGAAAGAAAGAGAGAGAGAGAGAGAAAGAGAGCGAGTGAGTTGACCAAAAGGCAGGAGAAAGGGGATAAAGAGGTGTGTGAGAGAGAAAAAGAGAGAGGGAGAGGGACAGAGAGAGACAGAGAGAGAGAGAGAGAGAGAGAGACAGAATGGTGGAGCACTGAACCAATCATCCACTTCACTATTTATTCTTCTATGTCCTTTCATACCTGTTGGGCCTGTTTTAATATCCTTTCATTTTCAGGTAGATCCTCTTCTCCTCCATTCTCATCTCTACCTTTTCTCTCTATTCCTCTTTCTCTCTCTCATTTCCATTTCTTTCTCTCTAACACACACTATTTTATTCCTCTTTTTCTCATTAGTCTGTCCATTCTTTTTCTCTCCCAGCCCTCTCCCCTCATCACTCTCTCTCTCTCTCTCTCTCCCCTCATCTCTCTCTCTGTCTCTCTCTCCCCTCAACCCCCTGTCTCTCTCTCACTCTCCCCTCATACCTCTCGCTCTCTCCCCTCATCTCTCTCCCCTCATCTCTCTCTCTCTCTCTCTCTCTCTCTCTCTCTCCCCTCAACCCCCTGTCTCTCTCTCTCACTCTCCCCTCATCTCTCTCTCCCTCTCTCCCCTTATCTCTCTCTCTCTCTCTCCCCTTATCTCTCTCTCTCTCTCTATTCATGATGATGGGAATAAGTGAGAGTTATGAGCCTTAGGGCAGGAGCAGTGAGGAGTTATTACACACACACACACACACACACACACACACACACACACACACACAAAGGACTAAATCAAACAGCATTGCAAATGAAAACAAAATGGGAAGGAAAGCATTAAAGACATTAAAACAGAAAATTACTCTAAGCAATTTGGCTGATGAATACCTACGTGGAGAAGCTGATGCAGTTGTGTACAATTCAGGTACTGTGACAAAGTGCCAATACATAGAGAGAGAGAGAGAGAGAGAAAGAGAGAATAAATGAGTAGAGGGGGATGAATAGAGGTGTGAAAAAGATAAAGAAAGGGAACGGATGAGAGGAGAAATTTGTGGAGAAAAGTGAACGAAAATGAGAGGTGAAAAAAGGGATGATTGTAGCCTCGGAGTTCAAGCAAGGTGCTATCCAAAGGTAGCAAGAGTTCAAACGCGTGATAACAATATGAGGTACATGGGTTCAGCGCCCAGAGAACAAACATAAAAATAAAATCAGATAAAAAGAGCACAAAAAGAACATAAAAAACAAGAGATTCTCTAATAGAATATATACTTAAGCTGGAACCTGCCCTGGATGTGGTTTCAGCAGAAAAGGCACCTCCATCAACAAAAACATGTCCATGCAACAAAGATGAGACGTTTCGTAAGAAACACGTCCATGGAATGAAAGCTTGTCAATATAACAAAGGATAAAAGAAAAGAGGAGAGGAGAGGGGGAGAGAGAGGGGGGTGAAAGGAGAGAGGTGAACGTTAAGATCGGACGGGTGAACGCTGGTGGAGATGGAGTAGTGGCACTGTACTTGACCACACTCAATAAGCACGCACACACACACACACACACACACACACACACACTGCACTTGACCACACTCAATAAGCCCCCTGTTCCGTAGTGGACAGCCTGATCTCCCCTGTGGTATAGAGTCAATGGAGCAATTAATCCATAATCACTCCCCACACACACACACACACACACACACACACACACACACACACACACACACACACACACACACACACCAGAGTGGGAACAGTAGAGCCCTGTATTAATACATGTTGTAGACATGGGTATGAGTGTGAGCACGGTGGCATATTGATGTGAAACATGGCTCTGTGCTATCTGCATGTGTGTCTGTGTGTGTGTGTGTGTGTGTGTGTGTGTGTGTGTGTGTGTGTGTGTGTGTGTGTGTGTGTGTGTGTTTGTGTCTGTCTGTCTTAACAAGAATAAAACTGTGTATGTGTGTGTGTAATAATGCTGTAATGTTTTTAGGTTGTGTGTGTGTGAGAGAGAGAGAGAGAGTAATATTAAATACAGATTTGTTCTGTGTGTTGGTCATAACATGGATGTAGTATCTGTATGTGCTTGTGCCTGTGTATGTATGTGTGTGTGTGTGTGTGTGTGTGTGTGTGTGTGTGTGTGTGTGTGTGTGTGTGTGTGTGTGCATGGGCGTAGATTTGCGTGGGGTCCAAAGGACGTGTCCACACCAATGTCAAATAATGACTGAAATGTCCCCACCAATATTCCAGTTGAAACGGGAAATAAAGCGCCTCATGCGGTACACAAAGGGTTAAATAATTTCCCACTTCAGTACCACCCAAAATACATCTTTGAAACAGGTCTGTTTTTTG
>NW_027468640.1:11174316-11179316 GCF_046254945.1 Alosa pseudoharengus
TCACATCTCCCTCTCCATCGCTGTTGTATGTTTGCCTCATCATACAGTTCTGTCTGTTGGCTAGTTCTGCTCCCTCTCCTCCCTCTCCTCTCCTCCTTCATTTATCTGATACCTGTCTCTCCCTCCCTCCCTCCTTCCCTCTTTTTTTCTCCCCCATCACTCACCTTATTCCCAAACTGCCTGATGAGATGTGCTCCTATTCTGTACACTCCCCCTCCCCTCCCCTCCCCTCACCCCCCTCTCTCTACCTTTCTCTCTCTCCTTCCTCTCTGTCTCTCGTTCTCCTTCTCTAGGGAAGGTCTGGGGATTGAATCAGAACCCTGACCCTATTCTTTCCCAGCTGCTCATCGGCAAATGACAACCCACCGCTCATCGCTACCTCGAACTGAGAGAGAGAAAGAGAGAGGGGGGAGAGAGAGCGAGAGAGAGAGAGGAACCTTGTCTCATTTATGTGGCCCTTGTCATGGCGATATCATTCACCATCTGTCCTCATCTGTCCCCCCACCCCCTTCTCCTAGCCCCACCCACCACCCGCCATTCGGGCTCTTGTCAGCCATGTTGGGGATTTAAAGCCACTGTGTGCATGGTAGCCATTGTGGCTCTTCAAGCCCAGCAGCAAATGTAACTGATCTTGGATGGATGACCTCATACAGAGAGTAAGAGTCAAGTCAAGTTTATTTATATGGCTCATTACACAGAGGTCATTCAATGTGCTTTACATACAAAGCAAACAGTAATAACAACATAAAAGGGCAATAAGTTTAAAAGGTAAAGATCATAATAATAAAAAATGAAACTAAACATAAAACGCACAAAGTAAAATCATTTAAAAATAAAGAATAATTAAAAAAGACAAAATAACAGACACAAGGTAGGATAATTTTCATGGCAGATTGAGAATTTGTAACTCAGTGAAGTTAACAGAAAGCATCTGAGAACAGTTTGGTCTTAAGTCTAGATTTAAAACTGGCTACAGTTGGGGCCTTTTTGAAGTTGAAGCTGCTTCACCATGTTTAGTTCAGGTTTTTCTCCTGACTGAGACCTAAGAGGTCTGGGGGGGGGGGGGGTGTACTGCTGAAGCATGTCTGAGAGGTATTTACTGTAGGTCCTGCTCCATTTAGTGATCTAGAGAGCATCTATTGTCACTCACACACACACACACACACACACACACACACACACACACACACACACACACACACACACAAAAACACACACACACCCACACACACACACACACACACACACACACACACACACACACACACACACACACACACACACACACACACACAATGTAACAAGGCTACTGCACCAGACCGAAGGCTTGTTGTCTGATGGATGAGTGACCGTATCATTGTGTTATTAAATAATGATTCTCCTGGGCAGCAGCACAGACTTCTCAGTTAAAGTAGACCATTGTCCACACACACACACACACACACACACACACACACATGGATAGATAGATTCCAAAGACAGACAGATAGAACTATAAAGGAATATAGATAGATAGATAGATAGATAGATAGATAGATAGATAGATAAGTTCCAAAGGCCATAAGATAGAACTAGATAGATATATTGACAGACATAGATAGATAGATAGAAAGATAGATAGATAGATAGATAGATTGATAGATAGATAGACAGACATAGATAGATAGATAGATAGATAGATAGATAAATAAAACGAGCAGACAGATTCATATGAACCTAAGAGCTGTGTGGAGGATCTAAATGCATCACACATGAGGAGCTAACTGAAAGCATATGAGCGGCCTAGCAGAATCCTAATGCATGTGGATGGTTATTAGCCTTGCTATTGGCGTGACGTCAGATGATTTATAACACGGCTAAAAAAAGGGCTGAAATGTTAGCGCGGGCTAAAGCAAATATCAGCCCGAGCGTTTGCAATAACATTCCGCCCGGAGTCTCATAAGGGTAACCATGGCAGTCAGTGGAGGAAGGTGTTGGCGGACCGGGACACATTACGCGAGATGGTTCTCATAAAACTAGAACGCTTATAAAAAAAAACTCTCCCTCTTTCGTCTTTCTCTTTCTTACCCCTTCTCTCTATCTCTCACTTTTCTCCTCGTTCTCCCACCGTTCTTCATCTCTCTCCTACGTCTCTCTCTCCCTCTTTCTCTCTTCTCTTCCTCTGCCTCTCTTGCACACACTCTTCTTACCTTTAACCTCTTGTTCTCTCCATCTGCTTATCTCTCTCTCTCTCTCTCTCTCTTTTTTCTCAGGGTTTCAGGAATTGGTCTCATAAAATAGAGGACTGGACAAGGGCGCCTGAGCAAACTGACACTTTTCCCACAAACGTCAGTACCTTCTGTCTCATCATGGGCTTTTTTCACTTGGCCTCTTCAACCCCCCCTCCCTCTCTTCCTCTCTCTTTCTCTCTCTTCCTCTCTCTTTCTCTCTCTCTGATTATTTATGTGCTTCATCTTTCTCTCTGTCCCTCCCTCTCTCTGTCCATCCACAGTATTCTGTTTTCATTTTAAACATGTTCTCATTTTAGGGTGTGTGTGTGTGTGTGTGTGTGTGTGTGTGTGTGTGTGTGTGTGTGTGTGTGTGTGTGTGTGTGTTCATTTTAAACATGGTCTCATTTTAGATGTGCTCCCCACCCACACGCATATTACCGATGTCTCTATCTTGTATCCATGGGACACGCAGTGAGTGTGATGTTCTGGCACTGTAATATAGTTGACATATGTAAGTAACTTTGGAGAAAACCGTCTACTAAATGAAAAAAAGTCATGTGAAATGTAAATCAGATGACCATTCACACAAATCACATTTCAATTGCAATTCTCAGCATTGTAAAATGCAGAATTTGACTGCACTACAGGGGCTACCGAAGACAGCAAGGCCAGTGCATTTTGCTCTCCATGATACATTCACTGGTGGCACATGCTAAATCCTCTGCTGTGTCTAAGCCATAGACTGTCCAACGCCCAGCCCACAGAAGACCAGCGGTGTGTGTTTGTGTGTGTGTGTGTGTGTGTGTGTGTGTGTGTGTGTGTGTGTGTGTGTGTGTGTGTGTGTGTGTGTGTGTGTGTGTGTGTGTGTGTGTGTGTGTGTGTGTGTGTGTGTGTGTGTGTGTGTGTGTTTGTGTGTGATACATTCACTGGAGGCAGGCTAGTAGTGGAGGTCCAAGTGAGTCACAGAGTCAAGAGACATCAGACTGACCTTGTCCAATCAGGAAGAGGGCGTGGGTTTCTACGTCATCGTTTTCATATGTTTGTGGATTCACTGTCCACGTTAAAAAGCCAATCCGAGTTTTCAACTGTACACGGGGCCATCAGCTTTTTCAAATCGCTCCATTTCAGGAGCTCGAAAAACACCAGAGTAGTGTAAAGAAGAGGCACAAAGGTAACAACAGACTTACGCATTTTAACGAAAACAGAATGGTATGGATGTAGCCTTAGCACACACATACACACACACACACACACACACACACACACACACACACACACACACACACACACACACACACACACACACTGTTATGAAGAGGGGAGGCCTGCCCTTCATTGTCTAGGGTATGTTACTAACCAAAAGCCTCCTGAAATTCACATCGTGCGGATGTGTGTGTGTGTTTGTGTGTACTGTATGTGTCAGCTTGGCAGAGTCTAGTGAGAGGTAGCCTACCTGTGGCTCTTTTGTTGTTTGTTACTGTTTTCTTATAGGTGGTGATGATTCAAAATGTTAAAGCAAAACTCTCGCCAAAATCAATACCCGAATCAAACTTTCGGTAAACTTTTATAAAAGCATAATTACATCGGAAGCGTCGCTTGACCGTATTGTCTTTTTCGGGTCAATTGGCCTTTTGAATAGGAGTGGTACTATTTTGATGCATGATCGCATCAAAATCGCTATTTTTAAAACACTAAGAACGGTCGACACAACATGAAACTTTGATCGAAGTACCACCAGTGTCTCTACACATGAACGCGAGCATTGAGAACACTGTTTACTAAAAAGAAAGGTTTTGGACAACTCACTTCTTGACTTGACAAGATGGAGGTGAGCGGAAAAAAAACCTTTCAAGGTTTCACACTGTGTCTAAGTGAGTCTGTCTGTGTGTGTGTGTGTGTGTGTGTGTGTGTGTGTGTGTGTGTGTGTGTGTGTGTGTGTGAATGTGTGTGTGTGTGTGTGTGTGTGTGTGTGTGTGTGTGTGTGTCTGTGTGTGTGTGTGTGTGTGTATTCTCCCCACATCTCTCTCCATTCCGTCCTCTGTCTGTCACTCTGTCCATTCCTCAGCTCTGATTGGGCATCATTTTTCCTCCTCTCATCACTCCATCATGCTATCATTCCTCCTCTCATCCCTCCATCATCCCCATGTTCCCCTGTCTCATTCTCTCTTTCTCCTCTTCTCTACTCTCCCTCGCTCCAGCCACTGCTCTCCATCTTCATTTACGGTACCTCTCCACACTCGGCTTTCTATCTCTCCCTCTCTATCTCTCTCTCCCTCTCTCTCCTTCCCCCCCTCTCCCCCCTCTCTCTCCCTCTCTCTCCCTCTCTATCGCTCTCTCCCTCTCTCTCTCTCTCCCGCCCCCCCTGTCTGATTAGGGATGGCGTGACCCTCTTTCTCAGCTGCTCTATAACAGGACGAGCAGCGTGATGCGGCGCAACATATCCCAGGCCAGCGCCCAGCCCACAGAGGCCCGGCAGTGTGTGTGTATGTGTGTGTGTGTGTGTGTGTGTGTGTGCCCACAGAGGCTCAATGGTGTGTGTGTGTGTGTGTGTGTGTGTGTGTGTGTGTGTGTGTGTGTGTGTGTGTGTGTGTGTGTGTGAGCCCACAGAGGCTCAGTGGCTGCTCAGGCTGGGCTTCTCCAGGGACGGACACCAGAAACAATGGATGGAAATGGGACAGCGGCTGCATACATTTACCTCCAGCCCTACGCTGCTGTTTCATTCACTCTCATTCACACTCACACACTCATACACACACACACACACACACACACACACACACACACACACAC